>NC_081426.1:89285242-89566061 GCF_949786415.1 Peromyscus eremicus
GAGTTCGAGGCCATCCTGGGCTGCAGAGTGAGTTCCAGGAAAGGCACAAAGCTACACAGAGAAACCCTGTCTGGAAAAACCAGAAAAAAAAAAAAAGTAAAAAAGATGAGCAAACCAAGGCACAGTGAGTGGAAATAGCTGGGGTGAGGATGCACAGCTAATTAGCAGTGGTGAGCTGCAGACTCAGGCAACAGGGAGACCAGAACAAGGCGAGTCATACTTTAAAAGAGGTAGGCTCTGGCGTCTTGAGAGCTGCTCAGACAGGGTTCTTGGAATAATAGTGTGGGTCACGGCATGGTGGGCCATCTTCTGTAGAACTGTGTCCGATCCATACACAAACAAGTCTCAGATCTCCCCCGAGGTGTAGTCCCTTGAGGTGTAGTCCCTTGAGGGGTGTGGTTTCTTTGTGTTAGAACCAAATAAGGGCTGGAGATAAAATAATTACTCTGAATTTCCTTTTTTTTTTTTTTTTTTTTTTTGGTTTTTTGAGACAGAGTTTCTCTGTGTAGCTTTGCGCCTTTCCTGGATCTCACTCTGTAGACCAGGCTAGCCTCTAACTCACGGAGATCCGCCTGGCTCTGCCTCCCAAGTACTGGGATTAAAGGCGTGCGCCACCACCGCCCGGCCTCTTTTTTTTTTTTTTTTAATTTTATTATGTTGTTTCCTTTTTAGGCTTCTCTCAGAAAAGGTGTATCAGGGCGATGTGAGGTTTGGAAACAACCACTGAACTATTGTATGGTATTGCTCTCAACCAAGAGGGGCATTATCGTTGCCATTATTAACCATTTTGCCCTACATGCTGGAAGATGATAGTTGGCTTAATTGCAGAGAAAGGATCGGGGAATGGTGGCACACACCTATAATCCCAATCTGTGAAGCTGGGGCTGGAGGATTATGAATCTGAGTTCAGCTTGGTCTGTCTATAAGAAAAATGGCAGATCAAAACCAAAAAGAGAGGACTAGGTATCGCATTCTTTCAGACAACTTTGGAAGGCCCGACTCCGACACCCGTGGTCTGTCTTCATGAAGGCTGAACTCATAGAGTCTGATGTTTGGCACCAGGGTCAGGGTGGGAGTAGGCAGAGATCTTTAAACAAAATACTTTGTACCAAAGTAAAATAATGGAATTTCCTGTTTCCACCCAGCCTCACTCAGACCTCTTCCAATATTTTCAAGGCACATCTTGTTTTTTATTGCCCTTGCATTAACACGTCTACTTCAAGGAGCTTACCATGACCCAGGAAATGGAGGCTGACTAAAAATGGGGGAGAGAGGACAAAGAGACATAAAAGGGATTTTATGTTCTTTTTAAGGAGTCATTAAAGTAGCATAAAATAAGAATCCTTGAAATACATGTCTTGTTTAGATAGGACTCTGTCTGTGGCAAGGCAGAGGGCACTCAGTTTTGGCAGTTAACTCCTGGGTTGAGTTCTCAGCATTCAGTTGCATGTAACGAAAACCACTTCAGTCCTTTGACAAAGAGAAGGGCAGCAGAGGGAGTGTATGTGGATCAGAGCTGAGGTATAGTGGCTTCCCAAAAGACAGCCCAAGGTGACTTGGCATAGGCAGGCCCTTGGAGAACCAGCAGGCTCAAGGACCCACTGTTAGTCACAGGGTCATGCTACTTTAGCTGTGAGTCTGAGGTCAGGAAGCCATTGCCTTTAATGCAAACCCCAGAGACATCCATCTGGGGCTAAGATCTGGAGTCTGGATTCTGGCTCCAGCCTCACTAGCTTGGGCTGTGATCTGCTCGCTGAATCTGCACCTGCTGGATGTGTCTCCCTTCCACACAACACAGGCTGGAATTTGAGTCTCACCGAACATGTTTGCAAAGGAGTCTGAGATATGTGGCTTTTATTGGCCCAACTTCCGCAGTGCAAGACGGCTGGGCAGACAGGTTGGAGCAGAAGCTGAGGGGATCTATGGGCTTTTGTTGCCATGGAAGTTTAGTTGAGGAAAGCAGGATGTGTATTCTCTTTTTCTTGTTTTTATTTGTATTCATAGAAAGAGCAGCAGGAAGTCTGGGCATGGGGGCTCAGGCCTGTCATCCCAGCATATGGGAGGCAGAAACAGGAGGATTTCCATGTCTTTGAGGTCAGTCTGGCTACATAGTGAGATCTGTCTAAAGTAAACACACATACAAACAATACCCCTGTGGTGGTGGCTATTCTTGGTATTTAACTTGACTACATCTGTGCCAGAGCAGCTGGGCACACCTGTGAGGGATTTTTTTCTTAGTTAAATTATTTGAAGTGGGGAGACTCACTTTTAATACAGATCTTTTGAGGTGGCAAGATCCACCTTTAATCTGGGTCACACCTTCTACTGACAGCCTACATAAAGGATGTGGGAGAAAGAAGCTTGCTCTCTTTTCCTGCTTGCTCTCTCTGGCAAGTCTATTCCTTCACTGGCATTAGAGCCTACTTCTTTGGGATTCTGGCATACACTGAAGACCAGCTGAGACATCCAGCCTTGTGGACTGAACAACTACTGGATTCTTGGATCTTCCATTGGTAAACAACAATTATTGGATTAGCTGGACCACAGCCTGTAAGATACTCTAATAAATCCCATATATATGTATATATATTCATTCTGTAAGTTCTGTTCCTCTAGAGAACCCTTACTAATATACTCACCCATCAGAACAACAAAAATGCCCATGATGAATTTCTATTATAGGATTGGAATTATTTGGACTTTTATGAAGACCAGCATTCTTCCCAGGGAACTTAACTTGAGTGGAATGCCGTTGGAAGTCATTCTGGGTTGAGCGGTGAAATCTCTGGAAGCAGAAGCATGGTGAGACTTGGATAGAAGTCTGATTATGTTGCTTTGGGGAGAGTTATTTAAGGACTTTGGAACTTTGGGCTAGAAGAACCGTTGAGTGTTGAGAGCGCAGTAGACTGTTCTGTAGGAGCTTAGAAGATTAGAAAGTTGAGAGCAGTGCAGACAGTGGAGGCCTGGCTTGTGACATTTCAGAGGCAAGCAAAGACTCTACTGGGCACTTCACTGGGCCATCTGTGTAAAGAATCTGTGGTATCTGGTCAGCTGGGGCTGAAGAATCTCAGCTGTGATTAAAGAGAGACCAGGATCTCTAAAGTAAAACCTTGTTTTGCTGGAAAAAGGGATGCTGGTCAGCTGGGGCTGAAGAATCAGCTGTGGTTAAGAAGAGACCAGTATCACTGAAGTGAAATCTGGGAAATGTTTCCTGAGAACACAGAGAATCTGTGTTTGGAGGTTTCCAGGTTCTACTTTGTGCTGGCAGCCATACTTGGTCAAGTGTAAGAGTTTCTCAGGTGGTTTCAAAGGCATGAAGGGGTCATGGAGAGCAGCTGAGGCTTGGCTGTGAGATGCCAATGTACCAAGACCATTGGAAATGGTGCAGCTGGAGTAGCAGTGGAAACCCCCGAGACTGAAGAGGCTATAGAGAAAAGTTGAGGCTTTGCATCATAGAGAGAGCCCCAAAGAGGCTATTGGTGGAAGTGCAGCCCAGGTGGAGGAGGTGACGCCAGCCTTTTGGAGATGGCAGTACCATGAGGTGACTTCTGAGAACAGCAGCAGCAGTGGAGTGGAGCCGTCTGAGTCTACAAGACAAGCTGTGTGTGCTGTCCAGGGTGGAGCCTGAGAAGTGACCCAGGCCCCGTGGAGGAGCCCAGCAGATGGTGAGTGAATCCCAGACACTGGGCATTGAATTATTTGTGCTGTTGTGGTTTGATTTTGCTTTGTTCAAATTGTGACTGTGTCCTGGTTCTTCCCTCTTGAAGTGAGAGAGTATTAAACTTTTTTCTTTTCTTTCTTATTTACTTACTTATTTATTCACTCATTTATTTACTATTTTATAGGAGCCCACAGTTGAGAGACTTTGGATTTCTTTTTTCCTTCCTTCCTTCTTTTTTGAGACATGGTCTCCCTATGTAGTCCTGGCTGTCCTGGAACTCACTAGGTAGACCAAGCTGGCTTCAATCTCGCAGAGCTCTGCCCACCTCTGCCTCCAAGTGCTGGGATTAAAGGCTTGTGCTACCATGCCTGGTGAGACTTGGACTTTTTAAAAGAGACTTTGAAAAGCTGGGCCTGTTTTCTCACAAATCCTTAGGAAAATTGAAAGAAACACCCCACCCCAGCAATGTTGAGTGTAGCTAGAGTTTTCCTGCCTGGCCCACAGTCAGGACAAATCTCTCTCACCTGCCAGTCCCACAGCCTCTCAGACCCGACCAAGTAAACACAGAGACTTATATTGGTTACAAACTGTATGGCCGTGGCAGGCTTCTTGCTAACTGTTCTTACAGCTCAAATTAATCCATTTCCATTAATCTATACCTTGCCACGTGGCTCATGGCTTACCAGCATCTTCACATGCTTTTTGTCATCGTGGCGGCTGGCAGTGTCTCTCTCACTCAGCCTTCCACTTCCCAGCTTTATTCTCCTCCTTGTCCCGCCTACACTTCCTGCCTAGCCAATGGCCAATCAGTGTTTTATTTATTGACTAATTAGCAACACATTTGCCATACAGAATATCCCACAGCAGTTGAGGTTCAAACAAGGGCTTGTGTGGGAGGGGACGCTCTCTCCCACTGGGCTGCACCATGGGCCTGGGATCTCTCGTACACTCCCTGCACCTGAATGCCTAACCAACTCTGACAGCAGTTACCCCCAAATGGTACCTTTGCTAGGATCATAACCGTCCCTTGACATGTCAGCACTCCAGACCAGAGCTCACTGTAGGGTTCATGCTTAGCGTTGCCACGATGGGCTTTCTACCATGATCTCTAGGCTCTTTCTGTGTTCCTTGTCACCTAGTGACCGAATCATGAGCGTTCTCAAAGGGCATCAGCAGAACTTTGTTAAGGGCCAAGGGAGGAACAGACTCACATACACATCTACAGAATTTGGGGAGGTAGGCAAAAAAAAAAAAAAATCGAGTTTGTTTACCGAAAGAATGGCACAGCATCTGACATAGGAAAGAGCCCAGGGGAGCTGGAACTTAAAGGACAAATATCTGTGGAAAGTTTAGGGAAGAAAGGTTGGAATTACTAAAGCAGGAAATGACATGCAACTTCCAAAGGTGAAATAGAACATTTCTTCTCCATCAGGAGTGTAAGAAGACTGGAGTGTTGTTCTTTAATTAGATAGGAAAGGAGGAGGCTCACTGATGACATCAGAAGGTCACAGGGCACTCAGTGCCTTTTGAAAAACCTTTCTGCATGATTGGGCAAGTGGGGCTGTGGGAACAGGTAAAGCATACCTGAGGAGAATGAAAAGGCAAAAGGAAGGCAGGAGGCAGGTGATTTAAATCAGAGTCTGTATCTAAGTGTGCGGGCTCTGATGGTTCACATCCAAGGTACTGAAAGAATTGGCTGAAACGTTGTGGACCATAGACTGAATATGAGTCAGCAATATGTAATGCTATTATTTATAAACGGGAACATGAGTGAGGGATGTGTTAACAGGAGTACAGCAGGAAAAGGGCAAGGACTCACACTCTGGCACTCGGTGGGGATCAGCTGGTAGTTACAGATTTTGTTTGCTGTGTGATAGAAGGGAGCACTAAGTAGATACAAATGACTAGGAAGTGACGAATGGCACAACAATACCCAGAAAGTCCCAGGACGACTGGCTGAACTCTGCGTTTTCCTATCCTTTTGCTATTTTGATCAGGAATACCAGCTTGTAGAGCAAGCTGCCCCTGGCCTGCCTTCGCTTCTTCAATTCTGTCTGTGTAGCCGTAATGTCAGCTAAAAGAAGTGGGTTGTGGGTTGTTTTGTTTTCAGAAAGAGATATCACATGTCTAAGAAAGGTTATTGTGAAGACTGTTCTGACTAGCTGTCCTTCCTGTTTCCCAGAGAGGAGCACGATGGAGTTTGTATATACTGATATTAAGAAAATCGAAGGGGAGCCAGGAGTGGCAGCGCACACCTTTAATCCCAGAACTCAGGAGGAAGGGGCAGGAAGATCTTTGAGTTCGAGGCCAGCCTGGTCTACAGAATGAGTTCCAAGACAGCCAGGGCTACACAGAAAAAACCTCTTTTGAAAAACAAACAAAACAAAACCAACAAATACAGCAATAACCTCACCTCGTAAAAGGAAAGAAAATTAGAGGCCTTGGAGAGATGGCTCAGGATTTGAGCATTTACTGCTTTTCCAGAGGACTTGCGTTCAGTTCCCAGCACTCATATCAGGAGGCTTTACCTTTAACCTTTAATCACAACCCCTTTACCTCTAGCTCTACAGGGGCCCAACACCCTCTTTTTGGCTTCTGACCTCCAGACACTTGCACTCACATCACACACACACACACACACACACACACACACACACACACACACACACATCTTAAAAAAAAAAAAAAAGAAAAAGGCCAGCCAGACTTTGTAGCTCAGGCCTGTTGTTTTAGGTACTTGAGAAGCTGAGGCAAGAGAATTATAAGTTCAAAGCCAACCTGGACTCCAGGACAATTCCAAGAGCAGCCTGGGCAGTATCGTGAGATCTTGTGGGGAGTGGAGGAAGCCCTAAGTGAATGTGTAAGGAATGAAGTCCTGAGTAAACATGTGCTGGTGATGTGCGCAGTGCTATGTCAAGGACCCCAAGGCCCCAGACCCTTGACAATGGCAAAGCCTTTCCTGGGTCAGACTCAGGAATTAGCAAAACACTCGTTTAAAAAAAAGAAAAAAAAACAACAATCCCACAAATCAGCAAGAGACTGGTATTCCTTTCATTGATACTTTTAGTTTGATACCCAAACTGATAGATCCATAAGGCTCATTTCTAATTCTTCCCAAAATACGATAAGCTCCTGTTCCTACAGGAGCATCCCAGGACACCTCTTGTCCAGGTTTGGGGGAGTTTGTGTTGCCTCTTGAAGTCCAGGACCCTCTTAGCTCATGCTGACGTCCCCCAGATGGCTTTCTGGCCCTTTAGGCTTCTTCCGAACACAGCCACCAAAGCCACCTTTCCTGTCTCATTATCTACTATCCTTTATGTGGTTTTCCAAAAGGACAGTCTGACTTCCTACAAACCTACTCTAAAAAGGTTAATGGTGCTTACAGAGTGACACCGTGGAATGCTGGCCCAGGATATATGACTGGGCGCTAGTAAACATGGATACACAGAGCGAAAATGATTTCCTGATGAATGAGTTCCTGCTGGATTGCCCCCCAAATCCTCCAGGTTTGCTGCTGGAGAGAGCTCCTTTACTTTTCCCTTCTTGCTAGAGTTCTTCTAGTTCTCTGAAACTACTAATTCTCATTATTTATTGGCATTTAAACATTTTATTTTTATAGTTTTTATTTATGTGTATGTTTGTATGTCTGTAGGAGCATATGTCACATGTGTGCAGGCCCTCAGACTGCAGAAGAGGGTGTTAAGCCCCAGGAGGTAGATGGAGTTATAGTCTTGTGAGCCACTTGGTGGGGTCTCGGGAACTGAACCAGGGTCCTCTGGAGATCAGTAAGTGCTCCTAACTGCTGAGCCATTTCTCCAGCCTCAACTTTTGTTCTCTTATTTTCTTTCCTTTTTCTTCTTCTTTCTTTTTTTTGAGGAAGGGTCTCACAAGCTAGCTTAGGTTGCATTCAAGCTCAAGATTATTCCGTCTTAGCCTCCTGAGATGTGGGATTACAGGTAGAAACTACCATATCTGGCTATTTTTCCATTTTAAAGCAAGTGTAGGTTTTGGGCTCAAAGCTCTTGGAACTAAAATCATTTCAGGGCTTTTTTTTGATATAAGTATAATATACACACAAGAGGGGGGCCATAAATAAAAATATATACCATGATTAATTATATTAGCTAGAATTTAAATTTATTCCTTTATTCTACTTGCAATTATTTATACATCTTTGTTGTTTATGCCAAAGATACTGGTTTCCAGGGCAGTGTTTACATTTTCTTTAAAAAAGAAATTTATTAAGTAAAATATGTGAGCTGATTTATAGGGAAAAATATTACTTTGTTTTCCAGAATCTAAAGGTTCACATCTCCCTGGTATTCATATTCTCTGAAATCATGATACATCACACAAATTATGCACTCCTAGGACACCCATGAACTAGGCACAGCAGTGTGCTTGGGTGTGTGTGTCCCACCTGCAGCTGACATTCATGGGGAAATCGAGAGAGGGCAACCTCAGAGTACTTCAGACTCAGAGATACAAATGAATAATTGATATTACAGGGCAGTACTCCAGTGGGGTGTGGTGGGGGAGATGTGGGGTGTAAATACCCAATGTTTGGGAACTAATAATTGAAGGACCCATTCTTCTCATCTGTTGCTTTGCATTTCAGTAGGGACCCTCTACAGATGTAGTGTCTCAATCCATAACCTTTAGAGAGGTCCGGTTGGTAAGAATTTCAAATCTGTGAGCAGGCTACAGCAGATGCCAGGGAATCCCTGGGATGTGGGTCTCTTAGTCTTACTTTGTATTTCTTTAGTGTTCATTGCATATCAACCCTGTGTCTGTCCCTGAGGCCTGCTTGGCCTTTTGTGACATATACATTATCCTTGTTTAGAAATTTCCAGGCACCACATAATCAGGCTGTAGGCCTATGAATGATAAGAAAAAAGAGCTTTGAGATATTATGCTAGACTAAAGATCAATAGCCCAGAATATCAGATATCTGCTCTCCGACCTGCACCAGAGCCTCCATCATCCAGTTTGGAGCTTTCTGCATGGGAGCTTCCAAAGACATAGTCAAGGAAGGGAGGAAGGTGGGAAGAAAGGCGGGCAGGCAGGCTACTTTGGCCTTCGCTGGAAGATTCTAGGTACGGCTGTTCTGTGAGTCCTGGGCAGCTAGGGGCCAGTAGCAGCCCACAGTCTGTTCCTCCAGCCTCTCCTGCACATTTGTATGGCATACCATTTGCATACTCTAACGAGATGAGCTATAATTGGCCTTCATTGATTTTGTTTTCATTGAGCTAAAATAGAGTCAGAGCTTCTTAGGCTAGAAGAACTGATTGATTTGTGGTAGAATTCAGGACTATTCAGTTGAAGAAATAATTAATTATGTTCTTATTTAGTAATCATCAAGGTTTGGTCGGTTTCTTTGTAGCAGAGTGTGCCCAGCAGAATCGAACTTTGCCAAAGCGGGAATGCTTTAAAATAGATACCCTCGGCCAGCAAATGGCTATCCTACTTACTATTTTTATGAAAATGACGTGATACCCTTCATAAGGAGGTAGATAATACTTATTATTTTTAAAGGACGGGTTTGTGCTGAGCAGAGACCATCTCTACATGTAGAGATTGACACACAGGCATTGTGTCTCTCTGCTCCTCATTTCTTCCTCACATGAACCTGCTGCCTGTTAGTCTAGCTCCATCTGCCCTCTGCGTCTTTGAATCCATTTACTCATCTTTCAGCATTTTGCGAACTTCTTTATGAGTTAATTCAGAGTGGGCGAATGGTGCTTCTCACCATTGTCTTTCAGTTTGTGGAGCTGGGAGTTGATTCAGGTTGGCCCTAATACTAGGGCTTCAGGAAGGGAAATCTGCCTGCTCTGATTATCCTCAACTGTGGTTCACTTGAGCATAAAGTTGCTTGGTAGCCATCCTCCATAGGAAAGATCGCTTGGAAATTTGAACTGATTATAATCAAAATGTTTTGAACTGGCTTAGTTTCATGTCAGTCTTTCTCTTTTAAGATTTCATTTGTAACAACCGTGCCAATGTTGGATCTAATTTGTCACTATTGAAATGAGTTCCATTCACTAAACTGAGGTTTTCTATCCTTTGGGGAACAGATACAGACATATATTATAGATATAAGTAAATAACCATGTTTCAATCTAATGACATTTATACTTGGCTCAATGTTTGAAACACTGTGATAAGGTTCACAAAGATGATGAAACACTCTAGCTGCTTGGAAAGTCTTTTATAAAGCGGACAGAAGTATTTGTCACAAGTCCATCTGTGAGTCAGCAATTTGAAACTGTGTAGACAATATAACATATAGTTGACTGCTAAACCCTCAAAACTCTCAAGCATTTGGTTGAATTATGTGAACTTGGTTCCTCTACTTCTGCTCCCCACAACTGGGCACTTTGTAACAGCTCAACTTCACACGTATGTAAACAGTGTGCTTTACTAAGTTATACAGCACAGACTAATCACGGATCACCATCACCATGTGGGGAAGCAAACACTGCCACTCAATACTTTGACTATTTAGATTTGACATTGATACATGACCATTTGCTGAGAAGTGCAAGAACCAAAAGCAAAGATGATCTGTTTCCTCAGCTACTAGGGCAGGTTTTAGAAAGAGTTCATATGTTTATACTAACTATGTACTGACATCCATGAATTTGAGCTCATCTAGATGGGATGTGTCCTAATATCAAAGAATTAAAAAATTTAAAGTAATCTAGTTTCAAGAGAAACCTAGTCATTTTCCATATATGGAGAAATAACAACAAAAATGACAAAGGATGATAATTTTTGCCTCTTTCATTCGTCAATTCAACTTGATGCATGTGTACAGAATGTTTCTTATATTTCAGGCATTGTAGTTCTCATACTTGACAGTGAGTTTGACTCTCTAAAATAGTCCTTTCACTTTAAGATGTAATGGAAGACTACAGTATTTTATTCTGAATATTTGACTTAAAAGGGAGGTTATATAGATAAGGTGACCAGATGCCCTGGGTTGACAGGACCAAGACTAGGTGAGGTGACTACTTGTTTATGGATATGCCTTAGATCATATAATCCTTAAGCCCTATAAGGCCAAACTTGTCCCAAGATCTCAACCACACTCTAACTTAGTGATTTTTACTGACATTCTGATAAATAGATATTACA
Source organism: Peromyscus eremicus (assembly GCF_949786415.1). Taxonomy (NCBI): domain Eukaryota; kingdom Metazoa; phylum Chordata; class Mammalia; order Rodentia; family Cricetidae; genus Peromyscus; species Peromyscus eremicus. The sequence goes on from NC_081426.1 coordinate 89,296,041, forward strand.
ATCTTTATTAGTCTCTTTTCTCTTGTGACTATACACACGGCATACATTAAGGGAAGTTCACAGTTTGAAGGTCCAGTCTATCATGATAGTAAGGCCTGGCAGAGTAAAGGGCATTTGCAGTGTTTGGAGCAAGTGGCTGTGACTCCCCATGTGGAGCAGAAGCGAGGGACAGGGACCAGAAGCAGGTCTGGGTTACAGCTCTCAAGACCTCCCCACAACAATCTACTTCCTCTCCCTAGACTGCACTTCCTGAAGATTCTTCAACCCTCCAAAATAGTGCCATCAGCAGGGTGCTCAGTGTTCAACCACGTGAACTGTGGCAGACATTTCACATCCAAACCATAACAGACTCTGAGAGCCTCATTTGTCCCATTAGGGTCAGGCAAAGAGTCTGATCAAGAATTAAGAGCTGGCTCTTTAAGAGCAAATTCAATTCATATTTCTTAGATTCTGCCACAGACATGGAGTTCAGCACTTCTGCCTGGAGCCCTCTTCAGGATCTCCACACCGACCCAGCAAGGTAAGTATCATTGAGCTCAATTAGCTGCTGGGGTACGTGGTGAGTTCACGTGTGTCTCTTGGCTTGACTTCTAGCTCTATCACTTCTTAGTGATTGTGAAGAGCTCTGCGGCATCTTTGTTTTCCAGATCCTCAACTGGACAGCATTATGACCTCACAGAGTTTGGGGGAGGAGGAGAGGAAGGAAGCACGTGAAATGCTGAGAGGCTTTGACCCACAGAAGCGCTAAGTAAATATGAGCTACTTTTGTCCATGACCAGATTGTTGTTTGCAGGTGGCTTTGATAGCTCCATGACCCTGGGAAAATTGTTAGCATCTCTGGACTGCAGCATTAAAAAGCCTAGAGTATTGTGGAAAGCCAAAAATAGCATACTCATTATGAAATGAAATAATTAATTAAACTTATTTAGTATATTAGTATCTTAGTATAAAATTGCTCATTAAACAACCTTGTTATTAACTCAATTTCTAGTTTTCCTTGGAAATTCTATCAAAATATCCTAGCAAAGGAGATAGACACTAAGGGATTGTTCAATTATTTCTGTCTTAAATTGTCCCAGCTTTCTTCTGTGAAGGTTTCCCAGGATCAGAATCCCAGTCTTCTCTACTGGCTTCTAACATGTTATAAATTTTGACCAGGTAGTGGGAAAGGCATTGTGAGTGGATATGATATGGAACAACTATTTTGTATAATAGACTCAAATCCAATAGCTTCTTAGGATGCATTATTGTAACAATCCATATCTGACAGTGAGCACACACTTCAAAGACAGTCTCCTTTCTTTATTGTCTTGGAGATAGAGTTTCTCTGTGTAGCCCTGACCATCCTGGAACTCACTCTGTAGACCAGGCTGGCTTCAAACTCAGATATCTGCCTGCTTCTGCTTCCTGAGTGCTGGGATTAAAGGTGTGGGCCACCACTGTCCTGCCACTTATTTATAATGGTACTTTAAGGCACATGGGGTATAGATTTTTATCCCCATTTTAGAGACAAGAAAATGAGTCTTATTCTAAAGTACTGTTAAGAAATTAATGTAAAAATTGCTCTCCTACCTACACAATCTATGACAGTATACATATCATCATTTCTGGCAAGGATGTTGATTGGGGGGTTTTAAAGCAATAGTTACCCAAAGGTGATATGTTATTTAACTAAATTCTTGCTATCATTTATGTAACATTTTACAGTTGAGTAACTGTGCCCCAAGCTTGGACACTGTAATAGAGTTCGATGCCGACCACCGACAGTTAGTGCAGACCTCACAGGATAAAGGTGCAGTGTCCTCTGGATGGTGGTGGCGGCGCACGCCTTTAATCCCAGCACTCGAGAGGCAGGTGGATCTCTGAGTTCGAGGCCAGCCTGGTCTACATAGGGAGTTCCATAAGCTATGCAGTGAAACCCTGTCTTAAAAAACAGAAAAAAGAAAAGAAAAGAGAAAAGGGAAAAAAAGGCACAGTGTCCACGAGGGTGACTCTCACTTTAAGTGCTAGCTGCAGATGTACTTCTGACCAATGTGCTACAAATACAGGGGTTTCCACAGCTTGTCCAGGATAACCCACTTACAATGACAGTTTCATTATAAAGGACACACCTTGGTGGGGTCTAGAGGGTTTGGAATACACAGCCTTCCATGTACTTCACATGTGAAATCATGGTAGACCCCTCTTCCAGCTCCTCAGTGGTTTCACAGACTAGGAAGCTCACCCAAGCCTCAGTATCCAGTGTTTGTGCTGCGGGAGCTTAAACCTGGGGCCCCACATCAGCTAAGAAATAATCTCCTAAGAGTATGTCTGTCCCCGCCCTCACTGGTCGATTCCCTATTGGCTGTAGTTCTATCTGTCCTATTGTGTCCCCGCCCTCACTGGTCTCCCATCGATTCCCTATTGGATGTAGTTCTATCTGTCCTTCCCTCACTGCAGATCACATGGATTCCCTTGGATCAAAGCTTCTGCTCTCTGGTCACACAGTTGGCCTTTCTGGCTTATAACTTCATCCTAGCATGAAGTTAGACAGGATACACAGATGCACCAGGACCCACAGGGACACTTCCAGCTATAGGAGAATTGCTAAGGTGTGGGAATGTCCTCCTGTGAACCTGGGATGAGAACATTTTCTTTATTGTAGAACAATGCTTTAAATAGGACAAGGATAAATCAGCATTTAAGTAGAAACATGATGAAGGACTATGGAAATATGATGAAGTTGATGGAATTTCTGCAGGGTTTGACCCAGGCTTCCTAATATCCTTCTTAGGGTAGTGAATGTGGGGACCTCTGAACATTCGTGTGACATATTCAGAATTTGTTGATCCAAATCCACATGCTCACAGGGGTCATGTGTCTTGTGGGACTGTTCTGGTATTATGGCTGTTTCTCCAGTGTAGAATACCTTGCGATGAGCTACACTCAACGGTAGCAGGGGGCATTCACTTATTTAACAAGACTTATTGAATGTCTATCATAGACTAGGAACCGTCCCAGGTGTGGAGGATACAAATGGGAATGAAACAGACAAAAGACCTGGCCTTTTTGTAGCTTTCCTTCTGGTTGGGAGAAACAGACAATAAGCAAATAATCACGTATGGGTATGCAAGTCAGGTGGTGGAATGCGCTTTGGAGAAAAGCAAATTGAATGCCCAGAACCTGTCGCCGCTCCTCTGCAGGCCAGGCAGGGGAGGCTTGAGCAAGCAGCGGACTCTGGGGCAAAGTTTGTAATTTGTTGTTGCTGCTGCATGCCCTCTGGCTTAGGAAAAAAAAATCTGTCCCTGAATGTTTAGCGAGCCTGCTTGGCCTTTTGATTCTGCAGTGATTAAATGCCAGCCTATTGGGAATTAGTTTTATTTTAATTCAAGGTTAAATGTAGAAAAGACCTCCTACTTCTTCCATCTATCAAAATTCAACTATGGATCTTCTAAGGGTGTCAGCTCCCCTTGCAGCCTCCCCTGACCTCCCCCACACTAATTGCATTTCATTCTCCTCTTCCGGCTCCCATTGCACTTAACTTACAGGTGTTGCATCACATTTCATTGCATTGCAGATGGAATCACATGTGCATGGGCTCCGTTCTGCCAATAAAATGTGTCATTTCCTCGGAGCCAGAGGCTCTTTTTCATGTTATTCTCACTGTATCCCTCTCCCTCCATCCCAAGGAACTTTAGCATGCTTGGTACGCAGCACCTGTTCAATTAGCTATTGATTGGGAGAGAGACACCTGCTTGCATGCTGAGCAGCAGTGATATCTGATTTGCATTATGTAAGTTTCTTATCTAATTTCCAGTGACTTCCCAGATGAATGAACTCTTCACCAGGCTCTTTAAGGCATTAGCTGTGACTGTTTCTTAGGAGAACATTCCAAAGTCAAGACTTCTTGATGAGATAACACGTAGAAATACACCACTTACTGCTGCTTTTCTTTTTTTTTTTTTTTTTTTTGGTTTTTCGAGACAGGGTTTCTCTGTGTAGCTTTGCGCCTTTCCTGGAACTCGCTTTGGAGACCAGGCTGGCCTCGAACTCACAGAGATCCGCCTGGCTCTGCCTCCCGAGTGCTGGGATTAAAGGCGTGCGCCACCACCGCCCGGCTACTGCTGCTTTTCTTATCACAAAGGAATAGTCACTCCTTGTAGGGAACTGCAACTATAAATGAATAGAATGAAAATAAAGAAAACTCAATTTCATTCATCAGAAGGTATCTATTTGAGCTGTTGTTCTCTCTGGGCACACGGGAAGCACCAAAGACAACAGCAAATAGTACAGGCCAAGTCTGATATAGTGACAGCAAATGAGTGCTAGTGGTTCATGTAATAAATGAGTTATTATCCCCATAGTTACTGCACACAGTGCTAACATTTTGATATATATATATATATATATATATACACACCATCTATTTTTTAAAAGATTTGTTTTTGTAATTTAAAATTGTGTGTGTGTGTGTGTGTGTGTGTGTGTGTGTGTGTTTGAGCATGTGAGAACAGGTATCCTTAGAGGCCAGATGTGTCAGAATTACTGGAGCTGGGACTACAGGTAGTTGTGAGCTGCCTGTGAGTATTGGGAACTGAGTTCCGGTCTCTCATTCTCAACCCCAAGCCATCTCTCTGGTCCCTACAATTTAGTCTTAAAGGCAATATAGCCATGCAAATTTCCAAACAATATAATGCTGCAATACTGTCTTCTAGCTTGGCTTAGAAAAAGTGACATATTTGGTAGTAGTATTCTATAGCATTATTTTTATTAACTAATAATGCCTTGTTCTTATAATGGCTCAAATTTTCCAGCTGAGATACATTGATTATGAACTGAGAGCAAATTGCTGGCCATGGAATTTTTCTATCAAGGATTTGTAAAACCCATTCTCTCATGGGTGTGGCTAAGTTGCCATCACAGTCCACCCAAAGACTGGAGGTTCACACTGATCAGTCTGTGAGAAGTGTAGTGTTAGCAGATTGATTTGGTTTTCGTTTGGAAAAGAATTAACCTGGGCCATGTGTTTTTGCTGGTGAGGATGTAGTCATTTCTTATGCATTGATCTCTAATGAGACCCGCTCCACAGTAGATAATGAATGAAATTTGTAATCAGTGCTAGGCCAGAGAAGCATTTTGCCAAGGTGGATGTCAGGACTATTGGATGGTTTCAGCCCTTAAACCATAAAGTGAGGGGATGACTAATAGGTCCTATTCTTTATATTTATGTTAATTGATTCTTCAGTTTGGCCAGTATCTTGTCCTGCCGTCACACGGAGAAAGGGCATTTAAGAAAAATCCTGGCCTGAGAATGTCAGGAACGCAAGGAGAGAGCTAGGGCAAATGGTCCCAGTGTCACTAATGAGATTGTAAAGGGGAAGTGGTCCCTGGGCCCAGGGGAGGGAGTGTAAAGAGCAGCACTCAGTCAAAGGCAGCATTGCTAGGCAGGAGGCGCATGCACACTACAGCCTGCCTAGGTTTTGCAAGCGGGCATGAGCGGCTGTGAGTGCCAGTGTGACACGCAACTTATAAAGTGCTATACCATAGCTACTGCTTATGAATATTATGGCCCAGGCTCTAAGAAATTTCTGTTTTTCTTCCTAACAAGAGGCAGTGGATCAAACAGCTAAGAGACCTAGGAGGTGGCTGTGGTGTGGAGGGGACTGCATGAAGACCTGATGGGAAATAGCACTAGAATGCCTTCCAGGAGTCTATCCTTGATCCCACTGCCCCCTACCACGAGCTAGACCCCTGACTTCTGCTGACTCAGCTGCTCCACTTTAAAGAGAGAGGTTTGAAGGCAAGGGCTTCAATGGGTGTGGTGATACCCAATATATTATGCACCCTAATAAACTTATCTGCAATCAGAGAACAGAACAGTCACTAGATATAGGGGCCAGAAAATGGTGGCACACACACCTTTAGTCCTAGCATTCCGAAGGCAGAAATCCAGATGGATCTCTGTGAGTTCAAAGTCACACTGGAAATAGCCAGGCATGGTAACAAGAGCCTTTAATCCCAGGAAGTGATGGCAGGAAACAGAAAGGTATGTAAGGCGCGAGGATGAGGAACTATAGCCTGGTTAAGCTTTGAGGCTTTTTGCAGCAGTTCAGCTGAGATCCATTCGGATGAGGACACAGAAGCTTCCAGTTTGAAGAAACAGGATCAGCTGAGGAATTGGCCAGGTGAGGTTGCTGTGGCCTGTTCTGTTTCTCTGATCTTCCAGCGTTCACCCCAATACCTGGCTCTGGGCTTGTTTTTATTAATAAGACCTTCTAACAATTCGTGTTACAAACGGGTCCTTTGGCTTTAGGGGTTCTCTGATGCTCTCATCACCGTAACCAAAGCTTGCACAGGCTCAGTGAAGGTGCAACACATTCTTCCCACACAAACGCAGGGAATAACAAAGACTTAGCAGATCTAGTCTGCATCGCTCCTTTGAGCTGTTTTTCTGAGCTTCACCAGAGAGAGTGGTTCTGAGAGCTGTACCATAACTGGCAGGTGACAACAGCAACTGTCCCACGTGCAGGTGACCGCTTCTCCAGTGTATAGTTTCCCCGCCACCCCCAGAGTCTCATGCAGCCCAGGCTGGCTTTGAATTGATTACTAATTTACAGTTCAAGGATGACCTTGAACTCCCGATCCTCTTGTCTCCACCTCCCAAGTGCTGGAATTTTAGCAACCCCACTCCCTGTTTACACATGCTAGGGATGGAACCCTGTGCTTCACGCAGGCCAGGCAAGCACGGCTGAGTTTTTATCATTATAGTGACCATCAAGACCTGACTTCAGATTCGTAGTAAGAGTGGAGAGGAGTCCTTTCCAGCCCTGTTACTTTCCCCTCTGTTCTTCTATTAATTTTCTTAACGTTCTACATTATCTCATAAAACCATGAACGCTTTGCAATTTACCGAAGGAATTGTTCTATAAAAGGCCACATGCTCTGATGGTTCGCAGGGGTGTTGTATCTTCATCAGCCCTAGAAAAAAGTGTGTATGTGTGTGTGTGTGTGTGTGTGTGTGTGTGTGTGTGTGTGTGTGTGTACATACATTCACAGGGAGTAGAGGAAGAGAAATGATGAGGTGGTCTGACTTCAAAGAGAACAGTTGCAGATTTTTATCTGAAACACATTTTATTAAAATTGCAGCAAACTTTATAAAATCAGATGTATGGTTCATTAAGGGAACATTACCTTACAATTATGATTAATTAGATTAAACTTATGAAAGTGTGTTATTTGTTCAAATCAAAAGGGTAGGGGAGGATGATGGATGATGAAAGAGTGTGATAAATGAAGAAAGCAGCTGAACTAAATTGAATGTGTATTCATCCGTTCTCACTTCATAACTAATGATAAATTGAGCATGTCACATTTAACAATACTCGTCTGGGCTTAAGCACATGGTTTCGGCTCCTGTTCTCAATGCTCTGTGGTGGTTGAGATGGAAGAACTGAAATTTTCCTTCCTGGACTTTACCTGCCTCTTACCTTGGAAAACACAATGGCTACTTATTCAATTAAGAGAATGTATAGAGCTGTTAATTTATTGTAAAATTGGCCTTCCTCAGATCATGCTCCAGGTACTTGAAAATAGATTTATCTTAACCTAAAATGAACATCCCCATTTGTAGGCCTAATAATACGCCAGGGGTGGAGAGCACCCGGAAGTGGGGGAACGGCTTTCTCTCTAAAGCTGTGTTTTCTTTGGCATTAGATGGGAAGAAAGATTCCCCAAACTCATCAGAGGGTCTGGGAAATGTGAAGGCGAGAGACAAACAGGTTGCGTCAGCTTCCTGAGACCCCAGGCTTTCGAGGATTTTAATCACATCATCATTTTGCAAGGATTATGAATCTGGTCAGGGAGGAAGGAGGTGGGAAAGAGTTCCATCCAGACTGAAATTAGACCAACTGGCCACACAGACAGGAATGGCTTTGGAAAGAATCTTTTTTTTTTTTCCCCTGTAAAAGCTTAGGGGCTTTGATATGGGATGTGACACACGGGCAGTGCCTTTGAGTCCCCTGACCTTGGGTTGAGACCATGTGAAGTCAGTGACAGTTTCTGAAAAGATTGTACACTTTATTTCTCTCTGCTCTGAGTTTTCTGGAAGGGTTTCTGTAGATTCACTATGTATTGAAGGTTTCTAGTCAGTTTTGATTTTATCTAAACCTCATCATCTTCAAGCTCTCCCTCAAGTGTGATTTGAGTACTTATAGCTTGATCTTTTCAGCAACGATGGCGTGATTAAGGGACTGAGTCAGATACTTTTTAGAATACCACACGCATGGGCTCCATAGGAGAACAGACTTCTGGGTAAGAGTTATGCTATCCCTCGAGGGAGGGAGGGCATCCTGAAAGGGAGGAGGCAAGAGGGACTGTGGTCATTTTGGAGCTTCACATGATGGTGCTGATGCAAGAGTTATTCAGTGTTCACTGTGCGGCTAGAAACCAGTTGTCCCATGCTTTGGTTCTTACACTTTTGCTTGTGAGACGAGCCTCTTGATGGGGAAGGGAGGGTGCGCCTTCCAGGAGACATTTGCCACTGGCCAGAGGCTTTTTGTCTGTCATAGTTTTGGAGTATTGTTTCTGGAAGTCTGGGCTAGGCCAGCATGTTGCCAGACTCACCACAGTGTGTAGATGGGCTGTCACAAAAAGCAATGATCTGAAGTCCCCCATTTCAAACTGTCACTAGAGGTAAGGCTGCGAGCTCTACTTGACCGTAAGGCATGTGGTTAAAGAATGGACATCGGTGAACTCGGTGAGCCAGTGGAGATGAAGCTTAAGGTGAGTTATAAAGCTGACATGTATCACCATCTAAATTACATTCTTTAAAGAGGTTTATTTATTTATTTAATGTGTGTGCCTGAGTGTGGGCATTACAGGTGGTTGTAAGCTACCACAGGGTGCTGGGAGCCATACTCCGATTTCTCCAGCCTCCTAGATTACATTCTTAAAGTGGTACAAGAAACCTGTGGGTCAGTTTGATGCCAAGTGAACCCTAAAATAAACAACTTGACTCTAACACTAAAAACTTAAGAAAAGTGCTGTGTACGTTGGATTAGTCTTGGATCCCAACCAAAGTGATTGAATTCCTGAAGTACCCAAATACTGTGGCTGTGCTTAAATTTTTTTGATAGTGTGTCCCCTCAGGAATTCATCTGTTAAATTTCAGTGAGGTTCTTGGGGGGTGGGGGATGTTGCAGTCTGTCCTTTCACATGGAGAGATACTGGGAGGGTAAACCTTGGTCTCGTGATCCAGTGAGAAGCAGAAGCAGAATTCAGCTTTCTTGAGGCCACTGCTTGTTTATCCAGTCAGGACACCTTTCTCTTCCCAGACCGTTGCTCCCACTTGTGAGGATGGTGTCTCCATCAGTGACAAATTGTCTTTGGGAAAGCGTCCTGAAGGTGAGGGAACTGAAGGAAACTCTGCTGTGCTAGACTACACAAGAGGAGCGTAGAGCCGGAAACTGCCCCACTTGTCTGCGCTTTGGTGGGAAAACACACTTCAGGGCCAAGACAATTCCTCTATCGGGTTTCACGTGGGAAATTGAGCTGTGGGAAAAGGGCATTGGTGAACACCCAAGCCAATGAACGTTTGACAATACTGAATATTCTGTTCTTTTTTTTTTTTTTCTTTGAGATAGGGTTTCTCTGTGTAGTTTTGGTGCCTGTCCTGGGTCTTGCTCTATAGACCAGGCTGGCCTCGAACTCACAGAGATCTGCCTGGCTCTGCCTCCCGAGTGTTGGGATTAAAGAAAGGCATGCGCCACCACAGCCTGGTGATACTGAATATTCTGGCAGTACTCTGACTCAAGTAGCTTCTTATTGTCAGAATGTAAGATGATGAAGAATGTAGAGGAGATTTCCTGAGGGATACAGAGTACTGACAGAGCCCCCTTCCTGCCACCCCAAGACACAGATCCTCTGACTGTTCTGGGTTAACTGGAAAAGAGTAAATGAGGTCAATCACGTTAACCATTTGAAGCGTATTATTTAGTGGCAGCAAGTACATTCTCAATGTTACATAACCACCACACAGGTTTTCAACTTGGCTTTTATTGCCTGAAAATTTAGATGTAATTCCTAATCCTTATTCCTGGCTGAAGGTAGTCAGGATTACACAGGGTTCCAGTGGGTCTGCCACTCTGGGTATCTCCTGCGAGGGGAATCAGACCGTGGTTGCTGCTGGCTCTTTTGTTTGGGTTTTTGGTCTGATCACAGTTAGTTCACTTTGCATTTTGAGTGCCCAGTGAGTGTCAGGCATGGAAGGTACTTGATAAATATGAAATAAATGAAAGTCACAGCAGGTGAAGAGAAGAAGCTCAGTGCACGTATCTTCAAGACTTATGTTAAAATTTTTCTTGAGGATCAGTGAGATGGTCCTCAAGATGATGACATGGAGTGGATTCTTAGAACCCTCACGGTGAAAAAATAGGACCAATTCCTACATGTGGTCCCCAGACCTCTGTATGTACACTATGGCATCCTTATATACACTGTGGCATGCATATACCCCTCATGAATTAAAAAGATAAGTGAGAAATATTTTCTTGTGCCAGGCATGTTATTGAATGCTTATAATTCCAGAACTTGGAAGGCAGAGGTAGGACAATTAGGTCAGGGCCAGCCTTGGCTAATATGGGAGTTAGGGCCATACTATGCTCTATGAAACCCTGTGTCAAATATCCAAACCATACCACAACAAAACATTTCTTCTCTTAGTTTAGTAAGAATAAGATAAAGCCTGGCATTTAAATACTGTTTCATATTTCTTCACTCAAAGAACTGTGACATTGTACTCCATTGATGCTTATTATTTTTGAAAAATACATCAATCTCTTAGGGTTAGGTTGAAGTAAAAATGTCAGTATTTTAATTTTTCTAGTTTAATTGTACTTAGAAACATTTTTAACTTATTATTTGGGGATTGACCCCATGTGGTGAGCTGGTTGGGAGGAATGAGACATGCCCACTTCCTAATCATTTATTGATAAGGACTATGTCTCCAAGAAGGAAACTGGAGAAGTGCATCTTTTCAAGATCCCATGGGAAATTAACAGCAGAGTCAGAATTAGAATTCACAGCCTGTGAGTGTCTAAGGCTCCACTGAGCTGAGCGGCCCAGCAGACACAAATTTCTCTTCCCCAAGTGCCTATTCCCAGTGACCTCTACTGGTGCTTGCCAGGCGTGAAGAAAAAGTAACCTTCCATGAATTCCCCCATGGGTGCAAACAGTGCAAATTGTTTTCTTTTGGGGTCAGAGCTTTGCCACCTGCCATTTCAGACGCGGTGGAAGGCTGAAATACATCATTTGAGGGGTTATACAACATGTCACCCGTTACTGACTGGCCCCGACTTCCGTCAGGAAGCAGTTCTCTCTCTCCTGTCTGGCATTGTCTCTAGGACCCTGTCTACCTGCTAAGCTCCAGGTGGCTTGAGGTTGGACAGGACACTCTGCTCCCGTTCAGATGCAGCAGAGGGGAAAGGTTAGGCATCAATTACAGTAATGCCTTCCTCATTGCCCACTTTATTTGCCCCTACCTCCACAGACTCCATCTTTTCCTCCTGTGCTTGTGGTTTAACATAGCTGCGTTCTACTTCCCCTCTGATATTGTCTCATAAAACTCTCTGGCAGTAATATAATTGCCTAACTAGCTTTCCAGGTTATGCGTTGCCCCCTCCCTTCCCAAAGCACACTGGTAGGAAAGCAGTTAAACTTGACTCTGTGACTTCCCTAGGCCAAGTTCCGTCCTTTTATCACAGAAAGGCTTTCAAGCATGCACTGCAGTACATTTACCTTTTTCTTAATATCACTCCCATCCCTCCTTCCTTGTCTGCTTGCCAAAGGAGGAAAACAGATGGGTCTGCCTGGAATAATCAAATGAGACAGCAGGAGGGAAAACAGGGCAGGGAAGAGTCAGCAGCTAATTTCCCGGGACAATACATTCATTCCACTTCAGAATCTTAAAACCACCAAGCCTGGGAAAATAACTTTTAATGGCACAGTGATATTTCAGTGGCAATATTTGAGTCTTATGAGGAGCATCGATTTCTGACTGTGGAGGAGGAGGAGAGGGCAGAAGAGCAGGCCGAGCAGTGTTAGGGGATGCTGATTTCTTTGTTCAGATCTGTACATGTACATTTCAGTTTGGCGATGGCTTCCACACACCACATCGGTTGCCTTGCCTCTCCTGTCTTCTTCTGACTCCCAAGAGGCATGCTGTTCTCTCATCTTTCCTAGGACACATGACTATCCTGCACCAACCTTGGTCTCCAAGTCCTGATGGTTCTAAGACTGGATCTCTTTTCATCTCAGTGGTTCCTGATTTAGGCTTATCTTCATCACACACACACACACACACACACACACACACACACACACACTGCATGCATACTCATCTCCATCTCCTTCTCCCTCCCTCTCTCTCTCTCTCTCTCTCTCTCTCTCTCTCTCTCTCTCTCTCTCTCTCTCTCACACACACACACACACACACTGCATGCATACCCAGAAACACAGATCCTCTACACTGCCCCTTGTTGATGGGACTCATTTGATTTTGAGTTTACTTTACAATTTATTTGTGAGACAGTATTTCAGTATGTAGTCTAGACTGCCCTCAAATTCAGAATCCTCCTGCTCTGGCCTCCTGAGTGTTGAGATTACAGGTGTGTACCGCCCTGCTTGATGAGGAGTCATGTTTAAACACCACTTCTCATGGTTGTTCAGGTGACCTCTTATATCGAGAAATGCTTTTCTTACAGCCTGACAGTCACTTGCTAATTGTGCTTCCTGATAACAGTGTGTCTTTAGCTTGGGCTCTCATTCTGAAGAGGTTAGAAGCACAGCTCAAGACATCAAGGAAGACTGAGATAGCATTGAAACCCTGCTTCTGTCTCTCAGCTACAGGCTAAAATTCAGACTTTTTGATTTAACATATAGGCCTTCCTTGGTTTAATTTCTGTCCTCCTCGCCAGCTTCCCGATTCTTCTGTCATGGACATTACAGTCTCTCCCCACCAAACTTCTCCCTGGATCCCATATGTCTACACAGGTGTGCCTTTTGCCTGGACCATCCCTCCCTCTCTGTCTTCACCTGGCGGGGTGGCCCTGCATACAACGTGTTTGGTTGGGCAGACTGTGTTAGTTGCTCTGTGGCTCTGGGGTACCTATTTCATGCCACTCAGGCAACATTGACGGGATTGTGCAGTTCCTTGTCTTGCCTAGATTGCAAACTACTGGGCATCGAGGGTTAGTTCGTGCCTTTTGTTGTTGTCAAATCCGACACTCCATCTGGAAAACAGCAGGTCTAGGAACTGTGTACAGCTTGAGTGAATAAAATCACCTCCCATTTATAGTGTGGCCCGTAAGAGCCTGGACGCCGCTCCCAGGTCAGGAATGGCTTTTGATCTTACTGCTTATTAGTTGGACAGTTTTGGCCCAATTACCTACTACAATTTCCTCATGTAGTAGAATGCCACCTGTTATTGTTATTATTGTCAATGATGGGGAAGGATACAAGGAATATCAGCAAAAGTTTGGGATGGAAGCAAGCATCTCTTTTCTGTCTTAGGCAAGTCATGTGACCATTGTGTAAAATGATTAAAACCTACCTGTTCACAGGTGTATGGTAACAATGAGAAATAGCAATAGTCACCATTTACCACATGCTTCTTGTATGCCAGGCACTTTTCTAGAACCCCTGTATGTGTTAATCCATTTAAGGGTGCAATTGTACCCTATGTTGTAAAGATGGTTATTGTGAAAATTCTGTAGATGAGTAATTGATCTGTAAGATAAATTTTTTATGTTACACAGAAAGTAGGTGGTATAGCCCAGAGTTTTCCCCATAAGTACCATATTTTATACTCTACCCATTTTCAGTCTCGACAGATAGATTACATATACCTTTACTGCTTAAAATATTCTGTGCCATATAAAAGAATACTTTGATTGGGCATGGTAGCACCGACCTTTAATTCCAGCACTTGGGAGGCAGAGGCAGGTGGATCTCTGTGAGTTTGAGGCCAGCCTGGGCTACAAAGTGAGTCAGGACAGAGAAACCCTGTTTCAGGAAAAAAAAAAGAGAATACTTTGGGATTTACATGTAGGTTTTTTTTTTTTTTTTAACTTGATCCTGGAGTTAAAATCTAAGAGAAAACAGTAAATTTAAATTTAAGTGATAAATGTCAAGGAGATCTGTCTAATAAGGTGTCACACTAAATCTTCATTTTCCCACGAAGGGATAAATTTTGAGTATTGCCATGTCTTAGACAAATGTGCATTATTTGGGGGCATTTAAAATTTTTCTACTTTGAAATGATTGTACATCCACAGGAAGTTGAAAAATGGATAAGGCTATTATGTGCATTTTGACTCAGTATACCACAATATTAACATTGTAAATAATCAAAGCACAATATCAGAACCAGGAGACTGACATTGGTACAAGCATACACACAGTTGTGTGTGTGTGTGTGTGTGTGTGTGTGTGTGTAAGTGTGCGTGTGTAACTCGGTCATTGTCATGATTATAGCTTCATGTAACAATCATTGTAACCCAGACACTTAACTGTATTGTCATCCAAGGATCCCCCTCTGCTAACAAGTCTAGCTGGCTCTCCATTCCTGACCCCGGGTGACCACTAGTCTACTCTCTGTCTTGTGTTGTTTACAGATGTGATAAGAATGCACTCATATTGTCAGGAGGGGGCAGTGGGGGCAGTGGTGTTGCACACCTTTAATCCCAGCTCTTGGGAGGCAGAGGCAGGTGGGTCTCTGTGAGTTTGAGGCCAGCCTGGTCTACAGATGAGTTCCAGGGCAGCCAGGGCTACAGAGAGAGATCCTGTCTTGAAAACCCCCAGCCCTCAAAAAGAATGTAATCATCGTATGTGCCACGTGAGGCTTGGCTTTCCCATTGGTACAATTCTCTCAAGATTCCTATAGGTTGTGTATGTCAATAACATTCCTTTTTTATGTGGAGTACTATGCTCTTCATCTCTCACCTCTGGAAAGATGAATGGTAGTTTCTAGTTTCCAACTATTATGGATAAAACCACAATGGATATGTTTGTGCAGGATTTTCTTATCTATGGGACAAATGCTGAATTGCTGGGCCATATGGCAATTATATACATAGGTTTTAAAAATATCATTTATTTATTCTTTGAGAAATTAATAGGTGTGTTTTGGTACTATCCACCTCCTACTCCTTCCCCCCAACTCCAGCCACCCACCCCCAACAGACTCTCCTCCTAGCTTCATGTCGATGCTCTCCCACCCCCAAGTCTGGCTAGTGCTGCCCTGGAGGATGAGTCGTCTACCATGGCACACTCCAGAAGAAAATTTCCTCCCCATGTAGGCCTTCAATTGAGATGGACACTTGTTTTTTATTATTTATTTTATTACTAATTTTGTAATTGGTGAAAGACAGCTGCTGGGATTAAAGAGGAGAGGAGGGGCAGGGTGTCCCAGCTGTGGACATCTACAGCCTGCTTCTGCCTTCCTTTGCATCCTCAGCTTGAAAGTCCCTGCCACAGACATGATGATTTTGCAGAGATTCAGATCCAGGGGGCATTCATAGTATTGAGACTATGCTGAACAACTTCAGATTTCATGATTCTAATGCTGGGCTTCGTGACTGCCATGCATCCTAGGTCTGACTATTTCTATGACGTCATCACTGTGCTTTATAAAGAGAAAGGAAAGACTAGAGTATCTGGTGGGCTTCATGCTGCCTCTACTGCATAGCTGTTGAATAGCCTTCAGCCATCTGTAGCAATCTTGTTCTTAACAGGGCAGCTGGATTGTGGGTCCTGTCAGAGCTCCTCCTGATTCTGGCTGCTTCCAAGGATTTCTACTCTTGAGGCCTGGGTTTATTTTTTATTATTTATTTATTTATTTATTTATTTATTTATTTATTTACTTATTTTGTATTTCGAGACAGGGTTTCTCCGTGTAGTTTGGTACCTGTCCTGGACCTCGCTCTGTAGACCAGGCTGGCCTCGAACTCACAGAGATCTTTAATCCCAGCACTCAGGAGGCCTGGGTCTTACAAGCATGAAAACTTTACCTCTAGTTCTAACTTTAGGATGAGAAATTGTTTCAAAGTTTGAAACAAGGGCCTAAAGAGATGGTTCAGTGGTTAAGAGCTCTGAGTTCAATTCCTAGGACCGATGTCTTGTGGCTCACAAATACCTATAACTTCAGCTCCTCTTTAGGCCCCTAAAGGCATTGTACTCATGCGTATAAACTCACACTCAAATACATACATATATACATAGTTAAAAATAAACAAATAATGCCATGTGGTAGATCATGACTTTAATCTCAGCACTTTGGAGGCATAGGCAGGCAGAGCTCAGTGAGTTTCAGGCCATGTAGGACTATATAGTGAGACCCAAAACAAACAAACAACCAACCAAAAAAAAAAAACCAAAGACAAAACCCAACAAACAAAAAACCAAACATTTCCTGATGAAATATAATAAATAAATAAAGGAACAATTGAAACAAACAAAGGACTGTCACCATGGCATGTCCTTTTGGTATCTGTTTATGGACATTCTTGGTAATTTTTTTTTTAAAGTCATCTAGGTTATGTCTGGCAAGCATTTCCTTGAAAGGACACATAGAAAATATTTTAGATTTTTAGGACACAAAATTTCTGTCACAATGATTCATCTCTGCTACTACAGCTTGAAGGCACCCATTGTTTAAGCAAATGAGTATGGTTGTGTGCCAATAAAGCTTTATTTATAAGGCGAAGTGGCAAGCCTACAGGTCATAACTTGCAACCCTCCTGGCCCCCAAATGGGATGGATCTTTTTGGGAATATTATTCACTATTATTAAAACTTCAGGTTGTGACATTTGTGTTAACTTTTGGCTTTTTTTTCCTGGTAGGAATGTGAGTATTATTTATCTTTAGGAAACGTTTTTTTTTAAATCACCATCCTGGATACTAACTATTTTTGTTTTTAATCTTACAGTATTGTTCTAATACTTTCTGACATGGCTCTAGATACTTAGGTGTTTGGACATTTTCCATCCTGCTAGCTCTCAGTATTAGGTCAAATAAGTCATGTGTTAATGAGAAGTTGAGAGAACTTGTTGAAAACAATACTTTGACATCCCAGCATACAGTTCACTCCATTTCAGTGGTCCCTTCTCAGACCTCAGGGCATAGGAATCAACTCTCTTTGGTCAACATTTTGTTAGCATTTAGGAGTAACTGTAGATGTGTTTGGCACATGGCATGTTACAAGACTGGAGTCCCTGGCAGCACTCGGTTCTTCCTATCTTCCTGTTCTTTCCTCTTTCCAGCTCTCTCATTCCCTCCTTCCCAAGGCACTGCCCTGTCTCCCTACTCCCAGGCACAAATTCTCTCATGAGCTCTAAAGTCGTATCTCCTCTTTATAAAACTGTGAAGTTATACTTCTCTCTCTCCTCCTATACCAGGAAATGGCTTTTTGAAATGAACCCTTGGTTACTTATTTATATTTTATTTCTCTTTAACAATTAATGTGCTTCATTCACCACCCAAGCATCTGGAGACAGAACAAACTTTATCTGTTTAATTAACACAGCAGAGGTAGGAGCCACTTTCCTCTTAGTTAATTTTTCCTCTTGTAAAGTATACGATGTGGTTCCGATGCCCTTATGCAGTGACTCACCCAACCTCTTCCCCTTCCAGTCATCTCATGTATATGTTTTACATTAATTATGTTAATTTAGTGAGAGGAAGGGGCCTTCTCAATTTCTGGAATTCAGTCCTATGCATGCGTGCGTACTACAAAGCATTCAATTCTTAAGTGAGTACATCTTTTCATGTACAATATCAGAGCTTCCCTACTCCATGCCCTCAATGATAATTATTTAAAAATATTATCCCAGGAACAAGCAATTTCTAGAGTGGTATGTTTATATTCTAACAAGTTTGGAAAGCTTTAGTTCTGCCTGCTTGAATGAATACCACTGTCCACCAAGAACAGTGGCAGTGTGCATTGTGGAAAAGATATTAATAATAGTCCATGGATTTATTTACTACAACAACTGTTTCCTGAGCTCCTACTACGTGCTAAGTGCCGCATTAGGAATGGAAATTAAAGTTAAACCAGAGAGAGTGTTGGTAAGATTTTTTTACCAAATGTTCTGAGCACAGAATTGCTTCATGAGAGAAGCTAGCATGAGAAAACCCAACATAAAAACAGCATTGTCATCTTCAGTGAAGCTTATGTTTCTTACACAGTCCTCCAGTGCTTTGAGTTGTAGGAGGGACAAAGAGGAGGAGGTGGAAGAGAATTTGGAGGAGAAGGAAGAGGTGTTGAGAGAGGAGGATGGGGGCCTATGAACCCGTCACTCACTGAAGGCCCATGTGTGTGAGGTTTTTATAAAGGATCTCCCTCCACTCCACGAGAAGTCGAGAGCTTGCTCTGCTTTCAGCAGATTTCTATCCACATTTCCATACTCAACTTTTCATTCTGTTTTTGTTCTGTCCAAACTTTTGGTACCAGAAACATTTTATCTTCTACAGCATTTTGAAGGTTTTAGCCAGTTACAGATAGGAAACTTGAATGGCCACCACAGGCTCATATATTTGAATGCTTAGTCACGGGGGGTGGGGTGGGGCAAATGGAACTGTTTGAGAAGGATTAGGAGGCATGGGCTTGTTGGAGGTGTGTTGCTGGGAGTGGGCTTGGAGGTTTCAAAAAGCTCACACAGGGCCTGTTGCTTCTCTCTGTCTGCTGCCTGAGAGTTAGCTCTCAGCTACCGCTCTAGCCACACATGTGCCACCATGCTCCCACCAGTCTCCACTGTGGTGATAGTGGACTAAACCTCTGAAACTGTAAGCCAGCCCCCAATTAAATGTTTTCTTTCATAAGAGTTGCCTTGGTCACGGTGTCCCTTCACAGCAACAGGACAGTGACTAAGGCAGCTGCCTTCAGCTTGTGGTTTGGTGGTTTCTTCACGTGTTGATATCTTGGGCAGTTGTATCATGTGGCCTTCATTGTTTGTCCACACCCCCTTTTCTCCTTTATCTGACTCTGTCCACATTAAAGAATCTGATTACCCCCAAGTCTCTTGATTTTCCTACAATATTTATCCTTTCATGCCTTGGTTTTCCTTGTAGTTTTCTTCTGATCTCCTTCCTAGTCTATCAACTCCATCTTTAATGTAATCTACCAAGCTTTTTAAACCCATCTCTTAAGATCCTAATTTTGATGATTATAATTTTCTCAGTTTTAGGATTTTCATTAGCTCTTTTGTAGAATTCTGAGTTTCTTGCCTACCTTTAATGCAGTTCTTCAGTTTTCATATTTTTATTTTCTTGAATATAATTTCCATAGTTGTTGTGTGGCATTATAGTTGCTGTGTGGTGATTACTGAATCAGGAAGCTCAGGGGGCTTCTCCATGCTGTCTATTGTAATTTTTCACTTATTTTTTTAATTTAGTTCACAAAAGCATGTTTGCAAATGTGGTAGTTTGAATGAGACATGTCCCCCATAGGCTGGGATATCAGAACACTTGGCTTCCAGTTGGTGGTACTGTTTGGGGAGATTTGGGTGGCTTGGCAGCAGGAACTCTGCCAATGGGGGTGGGCTTTGAGAACTTGAATCCTCTCACCACTTCCAGTTTGCTCTCTCTCTCTGCTTCATGCTTGTATTTGAAGATGGGAACTCATACTTGACTGGTCCTGCCACCACACTGCTGTGCTGGCCCACATGGTAGACTCTGCTCTAGAATGGTAGGACCACCTTACAGGATGAAACTCTTTTTTTTCTGTAAGTTGCTTCTAGTCATGGTATTTCATTGCAGCAACAGAAAAGTAACCAACAGAATCTCTTCAGAACGGCTATACACTTTCTTCAGTGATTGTCTAGATTATTGGAATGTAGATTGTAGTAGTCTTTGCGAGGATCATTATTGTTCTGCATTGCTGTAGTCCTTCATGAGTCCAGTCCAAAGCAAAGGGATTTGTTTTTTCTAGACAGGGTTTCTTTATGTAGCCCTGGCTGTCCTAAAACTCACTCTGTAGACCAGGTTGGCCTTGAACTCACAGAGATCCTCCTGCATCTTCCCCGTCTCATCACATCCACTACTCTGTAGTTCCTATATCTCAAAAGATTGTTTGATTAGCTTTGAAGCCTTTTGATTTCATCTTCTAGAGTGAATAAATATCCTGAGGATAAAAGGCAGACCCCAAGTGCCTAGGCCATGCCCCACCCTCATAGCTTTTGAGGTCAGACAAGATTGGACACATTAAGGGTGCTGTGACCCTGAGAGCAACAATTAATAAATGAGACCTCCCGAATCTGAGAAGCTTCTGTAAAGCAAAGGACATGGTCAATAAGACAAAACAACAGCCTACAGAATGGGAAAAGATCTTCACCAACCCCACAGCTGACAGAGGGCTGATCTCCAGAATATATAAAGAACTCAAGAAACTAGACATCAAAATACCAAACAATCTAATTAAAAAATGGGCTCCAGATCTAGACAGAGAATTCTCAACAGAAAAATCCCAAATGGCCCAAAGATATTTAAGGAATTGCTCAACATCTTTAGTCATCAGGGAAATGCAAATAAAAATGACTCTGGGGTACCATCTTATACCTGTCAGAATGGCTAAGATAAAAAACTGCAAACAGCTTATGTTGGAGAGGATGTGGAGCAAGGGGAACACTCCTCCACTGTTGGTGGGAGTGCAAACTTGTACAGTCACTTTGGAAGTCAGTATGGCGGTTTCTCAGAAAATTGGGAATCAATCCACCTCAAGACCTAATGATACTACTCTTGGGCATATTCCCAAAGGATGCTCAAGCATATCACAAGGACACTTGCTCAACTATGTTCATAGCAGCATTATTTATAATAGCCAGAACTTGGAAGCGACCTAGATGCCCCTCAGCCGAAGAATGGATAAAGAAAATGTGGCACATATACACAATGGAGTATTACTTGGCTGTAAAAAACAATGACATCATAAAATTTGCAGGCAAATAGATGGAACTAGAAAATATCATCCTAAGTGAGGTAACCCAGACTCAGAAAGACAAATGTGGTGTTTACTCACTCATAAGTGGATACTAGAACAAAGGATAACCAGACTATACTCCACAGCTCCAGAGAAGCTAGGAAATAAGGAGAACCCTAAGAGGGATGCATGGATCACCTTGGGAAGGGAAAACAGAGGAGATCCCGATGAGTAAACTGGGGATGAGGGGAGCAATAGAGGGGAGGGAATGGGGGATGAGAACATGAGGGGATGATGGTCAAGCTGGGGGAGGGATGGAGTGGGAGAGCAATGAAAGAGAATCTTAATAGAGGGAGACATTATGAGGTAAGGGAGAAACCTCATGCTAGGGAAATTCCTAGGAATTCACAAGGATGACCCAGCTTAGATTACTAGCAATAGTGGAAAGGGTGCCTGAAGTGGCCTATCCTGGTAATCATGTTGGTGAATACCCTAACTGTCATCATAGAGCCTTCAGCCAGTAACTGATAGAAGCAGATGGAGAGATCTACAGGCAAGCACCAGGCCGAGTTCCGGGAGTTCAGTTGAAGAGAAGGAAGAGGGATTATGAGAGTAAGTGGATCAAGATCATGATGGGGAAATCTACAGAGACAACTGAACCAAGCTCATAGGAACTCAGGAACTTTAGACTGACAACTGTGGAACCTGCATGGGACTGGACTAGGCCCTCTGCATATGGGAGACAGTTGTGTAGCTGGGTATGTTTGAGGGCCCCTGGCAGGATCTATCCCTGGTGCATGAGCTGGCTTTCTGGATCCCATTAGCTATGGTTGGACACTTTGCTCACCCTTGATGCAGGGGGGAGGGACTTGGTCTTCTCTTAACTGAATGTATTGGACTTTGCTGTCCCCCACACGAGAGGATTTACCCTTGTGGATGAGGGGGGAGTAATGGGGGGAAGCAGGAGGAAGGATGTGAGGGGGATCTGTGGTTGGTATGTAAAATGAATAAATTTTTTTTAAAAAAAAAATTAAAAAAGGTGGTATGACCATAGACCATCTGGATCTTTTCTTTGGATCTCTGACTTAATCCTTGCTCAGCAATTTTCCCCCTTTCATCTTTAAGTTCTTCAATGCCTTCACCATTTGCTAGGACCCAAAGTGGATATCCACCAGTCTCAACTGTTACATACACACACACACACACACACACACACACACACACACCCCGAATAAGGTAAATATCTACTACCCAGGTAAGGAAATAGAACTTCATCAACTATCTTAAGCCTAAGAGTTTTTATTTACTTTAGTGACCTTTGAAAATACTTTTTTCTTTTAATAATGTTTAAATATAAAATATTAATACGTGAATATATGCATGTATTCATCTTTAACTAGTATAATTGTACAATATAAGAACGTCAGTGTTTTTTTAATGGAGGTAGACCACAAAGGTCTCCCTCCGGCTGACAGAGTCATGTTATAGTTCTGCTATCATTGTAACTGCCTCCTTAACCTCGGGAGCAATCATCATCCTAATTTCATCATGATTGTTCACTGAACTCTTTACGGTTTTGTCATTCTAGCAAGCTTTAGAAGTCCTACACTTTTAGCTTGCATTCAAAGTATTTGTTATGAGTTTAGTTAAGCTTGTTGGCCTATACATGTAATTCCAGCATCAGGGGATTGCGGTAAGAGGATCATGAATTTGAGGCCAATGTGGTAAAAATCCTGTCTCAAAACTACAAAAACAACCCCTAAAATTTCTGTCAGGAAATTTCAAATTTTAAAATTTATTCTCCTTTTATTTTTTTTATTTAAAATTAAATCATTAGAGCAAGTGTGAGCGCCATGACCTCTGCTTTCCCTTTGCCTGGCTCTGCCATTGTTTGGTGACCCCTGTTCTCTGTGTTCTCTGCAAGCGTCAACTGGATCCTGATCTTCATAACACTACAGCTATTCCCTTGATAACAATATCGGTGGTATGATGGTCTTAGGAGGTACACAAGTGACATCAGGTGCTTCTTGTGTTATTTAGAGCCCCTGGAATGTACTCTACCCAGGTGCATGGAAACAGTCCTCTGGCTACCCTGACATCTAAACTTCATCGTCCAGTAGGTCTTCAGGAAGGACTCATGAGAAACCCACTCTCTTTACTCTTGATGTTAACATTTTGTCTTTGTTGTGTGTTCCTGGCAATCAGCTTTGTTGCACATGCAATCCTTAGTTCACATTTTTAATTCCTGTGAATTAAAAAGTCAATTTATTATTATTATTTCATTGTTATTATTATGCATGTGTACTATATGATCTTGGTATGCGTGTCTGTGTGCACTATATGACCTGTGTGTCTGTTCCTGTGTGCACTGTATGTGCTATACATGTTCTTCTACCTTGATCTCCAGGCCTAACTTCCTACTCAATCTGCTTGCAGATTCCTGAGTATGCCAAGCAATTCTAATCTTCCAATTCTTCATTGGCTTTTGTCCTACTTCCAGAAATATTTTATTTCAATTCTGTACATTTCTAATGCCTTTCTGGGCTCAGTGTTCATGTTCCTGCCTCATAGAGAATATTCTCCAACTCCAGGTTGCCAATCATTTTTGCCTTGTACCTTCACTGTTCTCTGTATTGAGGCCTGTTGTAACACTTACTTTCTCCATGCAGTGGTTAGTAAGTACTTGGAGAGCCATGTCTTTAAGTTAAAAGTCTTTTAAGTCCCCATGAGCCCCTGTGAACCCAGGTTATTGACACTGGGTTTTCCTGTGGTGTCCTTGACCCTTCTGGCTCCCACAATCCCTCCTCCTCTTCTACAGGATTCCCTGAGGTCTGCCTACTGTTTGGCTGTGAGTCTCTGCATCTGTTTCCATCAGTTGCTGGGTGAAGCCTCTCTGATGACAGTTGGGCTAGGCCAATCTATGAGTACAGCAGAATATCATTAGGCATCATTTCATTGACTTTTTTTTTTTTCCTGCCAGTCATGTTTGGTTCTATCCTAGGTCTCTGGGCTGTCCAGCCCCTGGGTCCTGGCTATCCAGGAAGTGTCAGGGGTGGGCTCCTTCTCATGGTATGAGTCTCAAGTTGGACCATCCATTGGTTGGCCACTCTCATAATTTCTGTGCCACCTTTACCCCAGCATATCTTATAGACAGGGAAAATTGTAGGTCAAAGGTTATGTGGCTGGGTTGGTGCTCCAATCCCTCTACTGGAAGTCTTGCCTGGTTACAGGAGATGGTTGGTTCAGGCTCCATATCCTCCATTGCTAGGAGTCTTAGGGTCACCTTCATAGATTCCTGGAAATTTCCATTGCACTGAACCACCAACCAGAGAGCTTGCATGGTACTGACCTAGGCTCTCTGAACATATGTTACAGTGGTCTTCTTGTGGGACTCCTAATAGTGGGAGCAGAGGCTGTCTCTGACTCTGGTACCTGCTTTTGGGACCCTTTCCTCCTACTAGGTTGCCTTGTTCAGCCTTAATAGGAGAGGAGGTGTCTAGTTTTACTGCAACTTGATATGCCATGGCTGGCTGATATTCATGGGAGGCCATGTGCAGCTTAGTGTAAATGTAAATTAGCATATAATTTGAATAGTGCTCAATTTGATACATTAATCCAAAATATACAGACTATAAACAACTAGAAAATTGGAAGGGCTAGGCTACTTTTTTTTTTTACAAATGGAAAAACTAAACAATGATTCTATACCATCAGTTAGTTATAATAAAATCAACAAACGAGCAAGTTCTTTTTCTAAGACTCAATTCCTTCCCTGAACACTTTGTTGTGCTCCACGAACAGAGGGCCTGGACCTGCCTCAATGATATATTAATCTCCTAAATGTCTGATAGTTTTAAATTTGGGAAAACTGATTTTCTAGGATCTTAGGGCGTATTTATCTGTCAAGACAGAGAATCAAGTACATTTTAAGAGATATCTAGATAGCTTCATTTAGAACTTTTAAATATTCATAAATGTGTGAAATTCCATCTGTATTTTTGTTCCAGGTCCTGAAAATGTTATACATAGCTTAACCATGTATGTCAATATAATGGCAATTTAATATGATAGAATTTTAAATGAAGGATCAGTGACATATAGAAGAATCTCCAAGATGACTTAGTAGTACAGGATAGTGAATCCATCCATGATTTAGAATTTCTATTAGTTATTATTGTATAAAATTATTATAAATTACTGGGCTACAGCAACAAATATTTATTATCTCACAAGAATCCTGGGAGAGTTTGGCTAGCAAGTTTCTTATGGGATCACAATCAAGGCATTGGTTAGGGCTATAGCCACCCTGGGCTTGACTGGGCCAAATCATCTGCTTCTAAGTTCACCCACATGGTTGGTAGTTGTATCATCTTTTTCCTAGGCTGCCTGGGGCCCGCATGAGGGGACAGATGGTTTTATCTAGCAAATGATGCAGTGTACAGAGAAAGCCAGTGCATCTAAGGTAGAAATGACAATCTTTAATAACCTCATCTCAGGCGTGATATACCACCTTTTATGCTGTGTTCTATTGCTATTCTAGGACGTCAGTTTGGAGACTTCACTGGCGAAGACAACACAAAATTGACAGGACCAGACACACGCCGTTGAACTCCATCTTGGAGGCTGCCCATCACAGAACTCCTTACAGAACACCTCCAACCCAATACCCATTGGTTCTTGAATACACACAATTCTGTCCCATCACAAGGCCTCCTAATTCATTGCCTCTGCCTTTCTATTGATTTTTGCTTGGCTCACCCAGTATAGATCTAAATTTAAATGTTACCACTGTAGCGAGACTTTCACTGATCACTCAACACACAGTAATTATACATTAATTTTTTTATGATCTTACATTGTTTTCAGTGAGGGGTTCAGCACACAAATATACATCAAATGAAAGCATCTTAGTAGTTATGTGACCTTGAGGGAAAGGTAAGCTTTCTAGACATCAGTAGCTTTATTCTGTGCTTAATAATCCCCCACATCTCCTGCACCTGTGGCTATATTGGTGTGCATGAGAGCCAAGTAAGACAATTTTTTTTTCAGATAATAATTGTGGAGATTTTTATTGTTGGATGATTTATTTTTTTCCTTTTCTCTTTAGGGTAGAATAATTTTCCTCCTATTTTGTTTTCAAGTTCCCTTTCTCCATCTATAGTGTAAGATTGCTTTCTTTATTTTCAACTTGTCCACTCACGAGAGTCACATTTACTGCCCTGTAAATATCTTAGAGGATTTAGTTTGAATGAAGGTTATTATTTAATGTATGAAAAGTTCTTGGATGAGAACAGGTTTAGGAAGATTTTTTTTTTTTAATGTAAACTGGTTTTGTACCTTGCCTACTGCAGCATCCCCTTGAACATGGGAGAGCATGTATGTTTTCCAGAAACTTGTATATAAAGGAACAAATACCCAGGAACCAAATCAAACTCTTAATAATGCCCAATTGGAGTTCTGGTCAGGTTTGAGCCATTCCGAGTCTAATCAGTAAAAGGCCCTTGTGCTGATAATTGCCTTCTCTTGGAATCATTGTAGGTATCTGCTATGCCATGCGTTATCCACATACAAAGGAGCAGATGGCTATTGAACACATAAAAACAGACCGTTGGAGAATGTTTCCTTTAGGTACCTTAAAATAGTCTTGTACAGAATATGATGTGGGTCGCTTCCTCAGCCGTTTGTTCCTGGTGTAGAGGAAGGAAGCTGCTCTCCCTCTACCTTAAAAGGCATGAATGATCACTGTGTGGAGATCTCCGAACTGACTTGCTAAGAAGGAAGTGCAATTATCTCCCATGATGAAGATGGAGCAGTAGATGGGATTTCTTAAAAGTTGAGAAAATACTTTTTTTTCTTTCAGAAAAAGGAAAATTAAGGTTTCTAAGAAAGGAAGCATATAATGGATTTAAAATCTGTATTGGCTCAGCTTGGTTGATTTCTACTTCTGATTGCCTAGATTCTTCCCAGTTTGTGTTAAACTAAAAAGAGAGATGATCAAAAGCATATTTAAGCTGTTACCTTATTTGAATCAAGTCACTTAAATAACTACACTTTAGAATATTTTTAATTTAATTAGTTTATTTTACTTTGTTTACGAATGTTTTGCCTGCACCGCATGCATGCCCGTTACATCCTCTGGAAATGAGGTCACAGATAGTTGTGAGTCACCATATGGGTGCTGGTACTTGTATACGGGTCTTCTGTAAGCGTAGCAAGTGCTCTTAACCACTAGGTCCCCTCTCCAGTCCCGAATAGTTATATTTTAACAGTTATATTGAAAAAGAATTTTCAGATTAGCTAGAATGCTTATTTACTAAACATTCTGTAAAATCGGAGTATGCATTTAAGAAATGATCGTATTTATATGGATAATGTGGGACACACTCACGTATGCACACACATGCAAATGCACAAGACCATGTTAGAGAGGTGGTTTCAGCCAAGAGTCTGTGTTGGTAGATGTCAGAAACAGATTGGTAGGACAAGACTGACTACCTTGTAAGACTTACAAAGATGGCCAAGAACTAGGTGGATGATTCTTAAACACTGTCATACCTTGAAGATGTAAGAGAATTCCAGAGTGGAGACTCCCAAATGGTGTCTGAGGAGAACCGCTGATGTGCTTTCCACTCCCGTTCTTCCTCCAGACAGACGAGGGTGGAGTGTGCTTGCCTCTCACCTCGTGCTTGGTGTTTTCAGTGGGGATGCTTGGAAACGATGGATGTGTGGGGAACATGGTGGGCTGATGTCTGACTTCTGTCTGAGAAATGGCCGGGGGGGGGAAGTAGCTGCCAGCAGAGCCCGTGGGTAAGCTTTAACTGATCTCGGTTCTAAGACGTGTATTTCCTATGAACTGAATGGGGCCATCCCCCCCCCCCCCACGCACACGCATATGCACACACACACACAACTACATATGTAGATAAGGGGAGGGAAGATTTAACAGGGATATAAAATGGTCTAAGAGATACTAGATTGGTGCCCATTTAAATTTTTATACAGGGCCAGAGGATATAAGGATGTTGCACTGGTTGCATAGATGTGTGGAAGGCTAGAAAAATGTCCCACAAGATGAATCTCCGATTGTTCACAGGCGCTCTTAGTTACAGAAAGATGGATATTGGTGCATTTTACTGTGCATGATTCCATGAAAATGGCAGTGTTTTAACTAACTTCACCTTTTCATTTGTTATATAGCCCAGGCTGGCTTTGAACTAGTCATCCTCTATGTTATAAAATTATCACGCCTTGTTTAACTTAGCTTTCTAAGCTTGCCTCTTCAGTTCTAACCAGTGGCAACTTCTTACTCATGTAAAGTTATTACTAATGAGCAAATAAGCCAGGTGTAGTGGTGCACACCATTAATCTTAGCACTCAGAAGGTGGATGCAGGAAGATCTCTGTGAATTCAAGGCTAGCCTGTGCTACACAGTGAGTTCCAGCCCAGCCAGAGTTACATGGTGAGAGCTTGTCAAAGCAAAGCTAAGCAAAAATGAAACAAATCCATCCCACCCAAACCATGAATAGCAACAATGAGAAAACCATTGATGTACATGTAAGGCGAATCTGTGTGAGTTCAGGTGAGGCTATCTATATTCCTGGTATGTGTGATGACCATTCAAAGTTTCGTTTATTGATAAATAGTTTATGGGTGCAGTGCTGAAATTTGCCACTGACCTCTGATCAGGCATTATCACCCTCTCTCTCTACTGGAATCCTTGGTGTGTGCCAGAAGGAAGGAAATGCTCTGTCTGGTTTCACTGTGAAATTCATGGCACCCTCTGCCTGAAATAATAGAAAAGTCCTTTATTATTCAACCTGTGCATTGATCTATGCAACTGCATCCCCTTAGGGGAATGCTGGGAGATGGGATTTGTGTGCCCTTCTCTCCCATTTGGCTCTTCTCCCCCCCTCCTTTCCTCATCTTTGTCCGGGTATCTGTTAGTTGCCTCTTCCAATAACACTGCTCTGGCAGCAGTGGAGAGTGCTTTTAATGTAGGAGCTGTACTTCAGGCGCAACACTAGGTCACTTTCCGAGTCACATTTTATGGGGCTGATTAAACTTTAGCACTGTAACTGTTGACTTTACAGGCTGGAGAAGAGACTCAGAGTGATACCTTCTGGGTAATTTGTGCTTCACAATCTCGAAAAAAATCAAATAGAGATGAGTTTAATGTGCTTGACAAGAGAAGCGGTCATCCATTTCCAAGTCCTTTATATTTGTAAGACCTCAACATTTAAGATGAAATAATATCTTTTACACTAATGAAGTTCAGTTACAGTAAATAGTTCTATGTATAGAAGGTGTGTTTTTAGTTCCAGGGGTGACAATGAAGATCTAAATGGTCTCCAGTGTACTAAGCCCCCTTTGCTTCTGGAGAATGAAGGATTTGCTCTTGGAATTTTCAAGGCTTGAGAAATGCATAGCTATTGTATTTACTAGAGAAACAACCTTTGGCTGAAATACAGCAGCACCATGAACTCAACCCATTTTTTTTCCCATTTAATTTGGGAGTTGGAAATACAAATCATCGACTTTGTCTATATTGCCAAACTAGAGAGAAATCTTCCCAGCTCGTCTATCGTGGTTCCTTGATGTGACTCAGAACTAGCAGGAGCAGAAAGGAAACAAAAGTGAGGGGGGAAAATGCCACCATGGAGTCATAGGCTGGCACTCTGCTGGTTAGCTAGGTTGGCAGGCTGGTCCACAGAGTCCCCTTCCCTCTGTGGTTCTGGATTAGGCATAGGGTGGAATGATGGAGGGGGAGCCAGTGGGCAGGCTGGGTAAGAGCAGCAGGCTGCACTTGGAAGGGCATGTGTGTTGTGGCTGCTCTTACCAGAAGTCTTGCACAGATGGTTCACTCTCTTAGCAAGGGACAGCAGCTGAGCCTACAGTTGACCTAGTGCTGGGTAGGCCAACAGCTTGTGATTTTCTAAATCTCACACCTAGACAAACATTCACATGGGAATTTAGATGGGAGAGTCAATCGTCATAGAAGTTAGGTTGTGCCAATTTTAAGTTCTCATCTTGGCAAATTGTTTTCAAATGTGTAGCAACAACAGGAAAACAATACAAAGTGGTACGAAGGCCTGAGATGAATGAAAATGGTGTGCAAATAAGAGCAAGCTACTAGCAGCTTTTGTTTGGTAATAACCTGTATATGTGTGTAGACACAAATGCATACACCTATATCCATATGCATGTACACAAGTGTAGAGGAATGTACACATACATGTGAACATACATAAATGGATGCATGGACGTAACAATAAATGCGTGGATGGCTATACATGTAGACACGTGTATAGGTATGGGGAACAGAAATTCCTGGAAAGAGCCACACTTTACACCACACTTTCTGCAAGGCTGACTGGAAGTTCAATCATTATGGAGATACTGGCATGTTGCAGGTCCACAGCCTAACAATTCCTCTGGGACTATTTGTCGCCTGTTAATGGCCATTCCTCCCCCCTCTACTTTGTGTCTGATCTGACACTCTTGGGACTAACAAGTCAGAACTTCTGCAATGTGTTACATTAACAGACCACCAACCAAAGCCTAAGAATGCTGGTCAGATAGCATCCGAGGCCTCTCAGTAGAGACCCTGCTCTGCTTTAACTTGAACCCGATGTTTCCACCAATGTATTCAAAATGTGCCTTGATTGATGACTTCCTTTGTTTTGTTATTATAAACCTTACTGAAACAGTTATCATGTTGGAAGTTGGAATGTGGGGTAACTTGAATTGTTATCCAGAATGAACAATCTCTTACTCCTTTTGAGGTAAGAGATGTGTTTTTGTGTCAATGAGTGTACATGTAGTATATGCCTGTGCCTATACATTTTCCCTCCCTGTATCCATGCAAGATTACTCCAAATAACAAAACTTGCAGATGATCAAATTCCTATGGTAGCCCTCCAAGTTTCCACTGGAACCTGCAGATATGAAGTGCATGCTTTCTCTCTCTCTCTCTCTCTCTCTCTCTCTCTCTCTCTCTCTCTCTCTCTCTCTCTCTCTCCTGTGATTACTATCAGTCAGGATATCTTATACCTGGTCCCGTGACCTTTGTATGCCCTCTTACTTCCTGAAGGGCATGGCACAGGCCATCTCCTTACTGGTCTTGACTCTGGTCCTTTGTCTCTCTTCCTCCTTCCTTCACACTCCTGTCTTTCGTCTCCTGTCTCACGGTGTTCCTATCAATCTATTATGGCCCAAGGCAAATGAAAAATTAGTTGCATGTTTCCCAGTGGCTGGAGACCCAAGAAATGAATTCATACAGATGTAAATATCTATGCAGATTGTTCTGAACCGAACCCCTTTCATGCCGATGTACTTGCAAATTTCCTAAATACTGTTATGATAATACTAGGTGATTTATTTTAGGGAAGGGTACATCTGAAGGGTGCAGCACATTGTGATTTGCAAACCATTTAACTTGCTAGGATCAGATTGTTCTGCTCCATCTGCAGGGTTCGCCCACAGGAATTTAATATAAAGGCTTTTATTCATGTTGTTTGAGTGTTGTACTTTGCCGAGATCTGATGGATGAGTTTGAAATGTGTGTGGGGGAGGAGAGAGGGAAATTAGCTCCTCTGCATCTTCTAAGAAAAAGCAACCCCTCACCCTCCATTTCCCACAAATCTGCTGCGAAGAGTCAAGGACTCCTGGAGAGTGACAGCACATAGGAGACATTATTACTCAGATGCAAGTTGAATGGGCACAGGCCCAGGGAACAATGAAGGAGAAGGGTGTCCCTCTGGCTCTTATGTCTCACCTTGAAACCCAAATGGAGAAGAAGTGACTAAGTGCCCAGCACCCTTGCTGTATGGAACTCCAGTTCATTCCCATCCTCCTCCCCATGGTGTCCCTGCATGGCAGGACGAGGTTGGCTTCCCGGCTCTTCACTGAGCTGCGTGGTGTGAAGTGAACTGTTTTTACTCTTTGTGTGCAAGATGAATTGGACAAAGGCCGTGATTCCTGAGGTCCTTGCTGTGCTTGTGTTCGATAAATGTGCTCCTTTTATGTCCCTTTCCTCCTGGAATGAGGGTCTCACTCTCCTTATGACTTTTAATAATGGCTTTTAAATTTAATATTCAAAATTACATTTATTTATTTATTTGTGTGTGCATGCACGCACATGCATAATTGAAAGAACCAAGGACAGCTTTCGGGAGTTGGTTCTCTCCTTCCACCATGTAGGTTCCTGGGATCCAACTCAGGTTGTCTGGCTTGGGAGTAAGTGTCCTTACCCCAGTGGCCCCTGTTTTGTTTGTTAAAAATAAGGTCCTACTGTATAGTCCAGGCTGTTATTATTATTATTATTATTATTATTATTTTTAACCAGGTTCTCACTGTGCAGCTCTGGCTGCCTAGAACTAGCTATATAGACTAGGCTGTCCTGGAACTCACAGTAGTAGTGTCTGTCCTATCTGTCTTGGCCTCTAGAATACTGGGATTAAAAGTGTGTGCCACTGTGCGCAGCCAAGGCTGACCTTGGACTCACAAGTTAATTCCAATGACTAGCTTATTCCAAGGCTGGCCTTGGATTCACTAGTTTACTCCAGTGATTAGCTTATTTGTTTCTATATGTCCATTTCACTAAATATTTGTTGAAAATTTATACTATGTTAAACACTGGCACATGTAAATGCTGAACAGGACACTTCAAAAAACCTCCCTTCACAAAGAGAGGAGTGGTAGAGCATACACTTAGCCCGCATGAGGCCTGAGTTAGGTTCCCAGTACCAAAAGCAGGGAGAGGGAGGCGTAAACTCATACATGTGCTGGGACTGGGTAGATAAAGGGTCTCTGGGGACTAGATAAGTAAAGGGGTGGGTGTCCTTCTCCTAGATAGTTAGAAAAGAGTTCCATTATGGGACTTTGCAGTTGAAGCTTAACTACGGTGAAGAAGGACATCAAGGAGAGGAACAGAAGTCTTGGGAGTTTCCAACATGGAGGAAGTGGTGAGGAAGCATGGGGAGGAAGAGTGATGCCTTCTGGGATAGTAGATGGAGGAGGGCAGCAAGCAGGTGGGTGTGTAGTGGTGGCTGATTGAGTTAGAAAACCACTGGGAACGTGAGCAATGATTACATTTCGATGGTGCGTTGTCCATTAACATTTGACAGATTCAGACAAAAAACTCCATTATATATATATTTCATTACTTATTTAAAACAAGTAGTTCCTTTTTAAAAGTGTTTTTTCTTTTCATAATAGATGCAGTAATCTACCTTTCGTCATTTTTATATCTTCCTCTTTTTCTTTTTAGTGTAGTTTCGGTAATCTACCCATTTATCCTATTATTTCTTTATCTTTTTTCTCAGAATAGATTCGATGATCTATCTCATATCTGTATTCTCTTTTTTCTTTTTCTTCCTTTTTTCTTTCAAACAAAAACTCTAAATCTAATCTCCTTGTTCAGCTTTTTTCTTGACCATTAACAATTAACAACTTGTAACTAACCATCAAATAATGACAATATCCATAACTCATTAAACAACCAAAAAACTCCCATCCTACCTCTTGGGAATATGGGTGTCATGTTCTTAAAATTACTTTCTGCTTTCTGGGGGTGAAGACATCTTTAGGAGATCCTGAAAAAATTTTTTGGGTTAATTGTCAAGTCCTGTATCATTTGTCTAGTCTCTGCATAATGACAAAGTGCAGGGCTTGTTTCAAGTCCTTATTCAAGTAGTCTGTCAGGCTGGATCATCTCAGCTAGCCATCTCAAAATTGTCCCGAGTAGTTTGTAGTCCAAAGTCGATCTTTTGGTGGTGTTAATCAGCTTAATGGCTTTATCATAGTCCATATGGAATCATCATTGTGGAGTCCTGTCATCTTTTTGAAGATTTCAAAGTCACTGTTAGGCGTGGTCATGGTTCCCTGTAGATTTTTTTTTTTTTGCCTCCTCTGTGGTTTGGAGTAATCACAGTCTGATAAATGTCTGTCTCTCGGGATCATGAATGTTCTTCCGTAGAAGAGAAAATCTTCACAGCAATTTCTCCCCACCATTTGTCTTGCCAAACTTTTCCAAACTGACCTTTGTCGATGTTTTCTTGTAACACGATGGTCCTGGCAATTCTTCTCTGAACAAGCAGTGGTAAACCCTTTGTCCCAGGTAAGCAGCATCACCGTAGTCACCAACACGATGAGAAGCAGCCAGGAACTCGGAGCAGCAGCCGCTGCCTCCATGGTCCCACCACTGTTTGTGGCTCAGCCCCGGCCGAAGCTTCTCCTAGGTTGGCCTCAAACTTGGGATCCTCCTGCCTCTGCCTTCTTCAGTATATCCAATGGGTGTGAGCCATCACAATCGGCCAAGTGTGGTTCTGGCCTGAGCTGGGGCCCCATCTTCTTCCTGGAGACTTCAGTTGATGTTATTAATGTGGTGGTATTGTGTTTCCCCAAATATTGTGCACCCTAATAAACTTATCTGGGGTCAGAGACAGAACAGCCACTAGATACAAAGGCTAGAAAATGGTGGCACTCACACCTTTAATCCTAGCATTCCAGAGGCAGAAATCCATCTGTTCAAGGATACAGCCAAGCATGATGACTCTCACGCCTTTAATCCCAGAAAGTGAGCCTTTAATCCCAGGGAGTGATGGTAGAAGGCAGAAAGATATATGAGGTGTGAGTATCAGAAACTAGAAATATTTGGCTGGTTAAGCATTCAGGCTTTTGAGCAGCAGTTCAGCTGAGAGCCATTGGGATGAGGACACAGAAGCTTCCAGTCTGAGGAAACAGGATCAGCTGAGGAACTGCAGAGGTGAGGAAGCTGTGGCCGGTTCTGTCTCTCTGATCTGAGGAAGCTGTGGCTGGTTCTGTCTCTCTGATCTTCCAATAACTGGCTCCAGGTTTGTTTTTATTAATAAGACTCTTTAAGATTCATGCTACACACCTGTGGTCAGCACCTGTGGTCAGTACCTGTGATCAGCACTTGTGAAGTCAGTGTTTCTTCCTGAAATGGTTGGAATTAAGAAGTAATTGCTTATTATTTGAACATTACTGTATTTTCATAGTGTGTCTACACTCTTATAGTGATTGATTTTGTAGATGGTATTTCTTTCTTGGTAGAGTATTGGGAGCTGAGTCTGGTACCTCAAACAGTAGTATAGCAGAGAAAAATGACACCTCAACCCTACTATATGCTCATTCACCTTTAATATTGAAAATACATCCATTGAAAAATTAAGAGTATTAAAAAAAATCCAACTAATGATTTAACTCCAGAAACACAAATTCTAACACAAGACAACCCAAAACATGAAAAACTAAGGCAACACCACTCCTGACCCCCAAAATACTAATTCCATAGTAATGGTTTCCAATAACAATGAATTGTATGATATTAGTCATTCAGACAGGTGTAAGATGGAATCTCAGAGTCATTTTGATTTGCATTTTCCTGATGGCTAAGGGTGTTGAACATCTCCTTAAGTGTTTCTCGGCCATTTGAGATTCTTCTGTTGAGAATTCTCTGTTTAGATCTGCACCACATTTTAAAATTGGATCATTTGGTTTGTTTATATCTAGTTTCTTGAGTTCTTTATATATTTTGGAAATCAGCCCTCTGTTGGATGCCGGGTTGGTAAAGACATTTTCCCATTCTGTAGGCTACCATTTTGTCCTATTGATGGTGTCTTTTGCCTTGCAGAAACTTTTCAATTTCATGAGGTTTTATTTGTAAATTGTCTATCTTAGTGCCTTTGCTATTGGTGTTCTGTTCAGGAAGTTGTCTCCTGTGCTAATGTGTTTGAGATTATTTCCTACTTCCTCTTCTATCAGGTTCAGTGTATCTGGATTTATGTTGAGGTCTTTGATCCACTTGGACTTGGGTTTTGTGCAGGAGTGTAGGAGCCAGAGAGGTCAAGGACACCACAGGAAGGCTCACATAATCAACTACCTAGGTTCATAAGGGCTCACAGAGACTGAGTTGACAACCAGGGAGCCTGCATGAGAATGACCTAGGCACTGCATATATGTACAGTTGTGTAGCTTGGTCCTCTTATGGGACTTGTAATAGCAGGAACAGGGTCAGTCTCAGACTTTTGTTGGCTTTTGGGACCTTACTCCTCATACTGGGTCTCCTTGCCCAGCTTTAACACATGGGGAGGTGGTTAGTCTTACTGCAACTTGATATGCCATGTTTTGTTGATACTCATAGGAGACCTGCCCTTTCCTGGATGGAGACAGAAGAAGAGGGGAGAGAGGGAAGAGAGGGGTCGGAGGGGGGAATGGGGGAGAGGGACTGGGAGGAGAGGATGAGGGGAGGCTTCGGCTGGGATGTAAAATAAATAGATGAATAAAAAAAGAACGAATCATATGAAATCTAAGTCAAAGAATTCAGAAGAACCATTTTAAGCATGTGAATAAACCAAAGTGGCACAAATGCATTGATTCATGACTCCAAGAGAATACAAACAGCCCAACAAAATAGGGAAGTCAATACAGGATATGAAGGTGAAAATTAATAAAGAGATAAAAATCTGGGAAAAATCAAATGTAAATACTTGAACTGGAACTAAAGTAAGTCAAAGAAGAAGCTCTGTGGAAAGTATTTCTCATAGAACAGACCAAGGAGAAGATAAAATATCAGGTCTTGAAAAAGTGGATACAGTAAAGATGAATTACTAAGAAAGTATGAACATAATATTTAAGGTCTATGGGACACTATGAAAACACCAAATCCACAAATCATGGTTATGGACAAGGTAGAGAATTCATTCTAAAGACATAGACAATATTTCGATACAACTAGAGTAGAAAACTTCTCAAATGTAGAGAAAGAGATGCCCATGTAGGTAGAGGAAGTATTTACAACACCAAATAGATAGGACTAGAGAAGAGCCTCTCCACACCACACTATAGTTCAAAGACAAGACAATGAAAGCTGCAAGAGAGAAATTACAAGTCATCCAAAGTCCCATTAAAATAACAGCAGATTCCTTAACAAAAGCTTTAAAAGCCAGGAGGAATTGGAATGATGTTACTTCAAGATCTGACAACAATTGCTGACCCAGACAACAATTTCCAGGAAAATTATCTGTCAGAATTGAAGGAGGAAAAAAATTTCCAAAATAAAAAGTTTAAAGGAATTTATGACCAATGGACTGGCTTCGTAGGAGAAAGCTGAAGGAATCCTTTCACAGAAAAGAACAATGACACGGCTGCAAGGCTACAGGAGAGTACCATCTAGACAGCAACGGACAGATAAGGAGCAGGAAAGTACATACCACAAAGTGGACAGGATTCCAAGGCCACAGGAGAGTACCATCTAGACAGCAACAGACAAGGAACAGGAGAGCACACACCACAAAGTGGACAGGATTCCAGGAATCAGCACACACCTTCCAATAATAACTGAGTATTAATGGTCTCTGTGCCCCAGTCAAAAGAAGCAGGCCTATTTGTTACCATCAAG
The DNA here is from genome assembly GCF_949786415.1 of Peromyscus eremicus. NCBI lineage: Eukaryota > Metazoa > Chordata > Mammalia > Rodentia > Cricetidae > Peromyscus > Peromyscus eremicus. The sequence continues at coordinate 89,333,409 of NC_081426.1, forward strand.
GACAGACCAACTTTAGAGTCAGAAGAGGAAAAAGGGTGTCCAAGCAAACGGGACCAGGAGACAAGCAGGTCTCACTGCTCTACTTGACAAAATAGACCTCAAACCACATTTAGTCAGAGATTTGAAGAAATTCACTTTATCACGATGAAAGGAATAGTCCGTCAAAAGGACATCCCAACTTTAAGCATAAATACACCAAACACTGGTGCACCCAATTTCCTAAAACAAAAATATGAGGAAATGTAAGGAAGCCTGTCAATTTCAGCACAACAACGGTAAGTGACTTCAGTATGTCACTTCTACCAATAGGCAGGATTCTGACATCAATTCTGACATAAAACAAGCTGAGAAACATCTCAGTTAAATTGCATCAGAGATCAAATGGATCTAACAGACATCTATAGAACGTTCTACCCAAAAACTGAAGAATATACATTCTTTGCCACAGCTTCTGGAGCTTTCTTTAAAATAGGTCATATGAGAGGACACAAAGCAAGTCTTACTAAATATAGAAAAATAGAAATAACTTGTTGTATTTTCCCTGACCACAATGGGGTAATCCCCAGAAACAAACAAGAACACTATACATAAATGCTTGGATATTGAGCAGTGCACTATTACATGATGAATGGATCGCTGAAGAAATAATAAAAAGCAAAATGAAGAATTCCTCGAATCAAATGAAAATGAAGATACACCACACCCAAATCTACGGGAAACAACGACAGAGACGTTTATAGCTGCAGCTGCCTACAGTGGCAGATGAGAGTGCTGTCAATGACAGTCCCACAGTGCACCTCTGGCCTTGGAAAAGCAAGAGGAAGCCAACCTGCGAATCAGGAAATGGAGAGAAATAATTTAAATCAAGACAGAAATTAATCAAATGGAGACAAAAAAGCAACAAGGAATCAATGAAGCTAATAATTGATTATTTGAATATATAACAAGATTAATGAATCCTTAGCCCAACTAATGAAAAGAAAGCCCAAATTTAGTAAAATTAGGGATTCTACAACAGATACCAATGAAATTCAGAAAAATCACAAAGATATACTTTAAAGATTTGTATTCCACTAAATCCAGAAATCCAAAACAAACGAATTTCCAGATGCATGTGACCTACCAAAATCAAACCAGTATATAAAAACAATTTAAACAAATCTATACCAAATGATAAGATTGAAGCAGTGATTTGAAAAAAAAAAATTGTCACAACTAAAAAAACTCCAGGCCCAGATGGATTCACTGGTGAATTTTACCAGATCTTCAGAATTAACGTCAATGCTTCTCAAAGCAGCCCATAAAGTAAAAATGCAAAGAATGCTACCAAACTATTTGATGAGGCCAGTATTACCCTGAGAGAAAAACCAGATAAAGGTATGCCAAAAAAGTAAGCCACCCATCTCGCTGTTTAACATAGATGCAAATATTCTTAAAACTTGAAAACTGAATTCAAGAACACATAAAAACAGTCAACCATTTTGATCAAGTTGGTTTCATTCTAAACAAGCAGGGATGACTTAAAATATGCAAATCAGTAAATGTAATATATGACATAAACAGACACAAGGACAGAAATCACATGTTCATCTCAAGCAATGTGGCAAATCCTTTTGACAACATCCAACACTCCTTTACGACAAAAGCCTGGAGAGACTAGGAATGGACTGAACCTATCCCAACAACAACAAAAGCTATGAGTAGCACTTCTTCATGAAAGCCTAGAGAGACCAGGGATGGAGGGAGCGTATCTCAACACAGTGAAAGCTATGTACAGCAAACCTATGTAGATGTAACCAACCGTCTTATTAAATAAGAAACACAGAGCTGATTCAGAGAAGAAAGCCAAGAGGTCAGAACTAAGAGCCTTACCCTTCCTGCATCAGCGATCCTGCTTCAGCCAAGAGAGCTCTTCGAAAAGGGATCTACTTCCTGTGTGTATGTCTTTATATAGTCTAGCTGTTCTGCCTTCTCATTGGTTGTAAACCTAAACACGTGACTGCCTTGTCACTGCCTGTATGTACCGCCTTCCAGGTCCTTAAAGGCGTGTGCCACCACCGCCACGCACTTGCTATGGCTCTAAAACTCTGACCCCCAGGCAACTTTATTTATTAACATACAATTAAAATCACATTTCAGTACAAGTAAAATACCACCACAAACCTATGTCCAACACCATATTAAAAGGGGTGGGGGACCTCAAAGTGTTTCCACTGAAGTCAGGGACAAGTGTCTGCTCTCCCCCTATTATTCAATGTAGTGCTTAAAGTCATAACTATAACAATAAGACAAGAAAAGGAAACAAAAGAGACACAGAGGAATAAGCCAAAGTATCCTTATTTACAGATGATACAATTCTATGTGTAAAAAAACCCAAAGACTCCACCAAAAAACCTCGGCAGATGATAGGATATAAAAGTAACATACAAAAATCAGTAGCCTTCCTAGATGATAATAATAACAACAAACGTGCTGGGAAAGAAATGAGGGAAACAATCCCATTCATAATTGCCAATAAACAAAACAAAATATTCTAAGAAGTGAGAGATCTCTATGATGACAACTTTAAAGTACCAAAGGATGACACTGGAGAAGATCCTAGAATATGAAAAGACATCTCATGCTCATGGATTAGAAGAATAAATATAGGGAAAATGGTTAGTGGACCAAGAACAATCTGAAAATTCAATCATCAAAATTCCTATGCCCCTTTCCACAGAAATAGAAAACAAAATCTTAAAATTTATATGGGTGCACAGAAGATCCTTGCTAGCCAAAGCAATCTTGAACAAAATGAATAATGCTGGAGTATCGTATCTGGGCCGTAACAGCAGCAGCAGCAGCAGCAGCAGCAGCAGCAGCAGCAGCAGCAGCAGCAACAACACTGGCACAAATCAGCCAAAGAGAACAGAGGATCCAGATGCAAACTCACATGGTTGTAACCTGTGATTTTTGATGAAGATGCCAAAAATATATACTGGAGAAAAGGCAGCCTCTTCAACAAATGGCATTGGGAAAATTAGCTATCCATATGTAGAAGAATGAAAATTAGTATCTATTTCTGACCCTGTACAAAATCCCACTCCAAGTGGATCAAAGACATTAATGAAGGACTTGAAGTTCTGATCCAGTTAGAGGAAAGGCAGGAAAAACGCTTTAAACACAACCATACTCTCATCCTTCAAGGGCCTCCAGGTGCTCAGGAAATAATGCCAACAAGTAACAAATGGCACAGAATGAAAATAAAAGGCTCCCGCACAGCAAAGGAAATGGTTAATTGGACGAAGAGACAAACTATGGAGTGGAAGAAAATCTTTGGTAGCCCATCATCTGACAGAATATTATCTGTAGTATGCAGAGATTAAAAAATGAAATAATAAGCAATCACACAGTCCAATCCATAAATGAGCTAATGGGATAAACAGATAGTTCTCAGGGAATGAAATACAGGCCTGACAAGACGGCTGGGTGGATAAAGGTACTGTCTGCTAAGACTGATAACTTCGGCCCACGATGGAAGGGGAGAACCCACCCTGCAAGTTGTCCTCTGATCTCCACACGTCCACCGCAGCACACCTATCCACAGAACACTGCTGCAGACTGGTCTCACTCGACTTTGAAGTCCATCAGTCCTCCAGTACAAGTCACAGTGACCTGGAAACCTTCAAGCCTCCAGATAAGAGTGGAGTCCCCGTATCCAGCTGGCCCATTAAGTTACCAGCTAGGGATAAGGTGGCTGGTCCTGTAGGTTTGCTCTGGGTGTGAGAGGGACAGGGACTTGGCAGAAGTCTCTCTAGTAAGATTGAAGTACAGTCTCCTTCTGGTTCCAGACATTTGACTCCTTGATTGCTGGAACCCTGGACACTTCTTTCACTCATCGCTCTTAACTGGCGTAATTCTAGTTGGTCATATCCAGTTCTGACTGTCAGTGGAGGATCTGTTGCAGAAGTAGACATCTGGAGGCTCACTGTGTCTGTTACTTCTTGTTCCTCCTTTACTCCAGCACAGTGAATCCAAGGATATATGTGAGATGGTCTCTTCCATTTTGGTTACTGGGAGGAGACTGGAGGGTATTGGCAACAAGGAAGCATACTTTTTAGTGTCTTTCCTTTTTAATTGCATCTCTGTGGTTGGAAGCCTTAAAGACAGCCATGAACTCAGATTCTCACTCTGAAAAAGTTTCAGAAAAGTCTGCACAGGGTCAGCTGGCTCCCAGGTCCCTGTCACAAGCCCTGGTTTCACCATGGAGTTTTCTCTCAGCTTTCTAGAATGAGACCCCAAGGGATAGAGTGGAGGATGTTTAGAACCCAGCAGGGCAGCGGTCAGCCTGGGACACGGAGCCTTTCCTACAGCAGGAAGGGAGTGTATGTGGGTTATTTCCAAAGCAATGCTATCTTTTGTTAGTAATGTTTCTATTTCTTTCTTTTATTGAGACAGGGTTTCACTATGTAACCCTGGATGCCCTGGAACTCATGCGTATACTGTCCTGGTCTCACAGAGCTCTGCCTACCTCTGCCTATCAAGTGCTGGGATTAAAAGGCATGTGACACTCTGCCTGGCTTGTTTTTTGAGACAGGGTCTCTCTCATTTAGCTCAGGCTGGCTTTAAACTTTCTTTATAGCCAAGGATGACTTGAACTTCTGATCCATCTGCTTCTACAGTGCTGGAATGGCAGGTCTATGCCACTTTGCCTGGTTTATGTGACACTGAGAATTGAACTCAGGACTTTGTGCATATTAGGCAAGCGCTCTACTAACAGACCTACCAGGCATTTTTTGTAAATTGAGTTTTTAAAAAATAGTTTTGAGGGGTGGTGCTATAGCTCAATGGTAGAGTACTTCTCTGGCATTCACGAGCCCTTGGTACTATATACACACACAAAATAAAAGTTTTGAAATTTGACTTTCTTGGCACCCAATCATTTTGCCTGGTTATCGATTATTTGCCTTTACTTTCAATTTTTAAAAATAGATAATGGGTCACTACATTGCTAGAATGGTGCCTAGAATCTTGTTTATTGAATGCTAAGTGATAGTTGAATTACCCCTGGCTTTAACAGTTCTTTTATTGGTCATAGTTAAGCTTGAGGTTGTCTTGTGTGGTGCAGTTTATTGAATGTGGGAGCTAGACTTTACATTTATTATGGTCCTACACTTACCGTCAGCCCATAGCCAGCTCTCAATCCACATCAAGGTTATAAGGCTGACAGCCCTGGGCAGTAACACATCTTCTTAGTGTAGACCAACAACATCAGGAGAGAAAGACTTCTTTCCCAAGTCAGTGTTGAGAAACGCTTTCTTGTCCTGGCACTTGAGCACACCAGCATCCTGTGGGCCCTTCTGTTACTAATTAATACTGTGCAGCCAACTGTGGATCCTGCACATTGTAGTTCCTTCAGCCCACATGTCTTCATCTGGACTACAAAGACCTGGGGCATTGTAGGAAACGCTCTGGGGAAGTGGGGATGGAACACACCTCTGGCTCCCCCCACTGGCCAGCTGCATACTCCTGAACAGGGGCAAGGCCAGCTCATTGGGAGAGAACCTTATTTTCATTTTTCCAATGTTCAGGAATATCCACATTTATTTTAGGATTCAGTGTAAAATACATCTTGAGTCCATTTTTCATTTCATTTAAAACGCTGAAGCTTGTTCTCACCCACTGTTTAGCAATCGTCCTTTTCTTTGATATCTTAGAAGTTTGTTAGTGATTGTGGACTACTGCAGTGGCCTTTTCAAATTTGTGGAGAGTGACCATCTTGGGTCCTGAAATGTGAATTTGTGCAGAACTTCTGGCTATTTTCATTCTCAGGTTTTTATTCCTGTTAAATCACATCCATGTCTTACTCTCCAGAAAAGTCCTGTTGCTTATGGAAAACCCTCTACCAAAGTGGCACTGACTAGTACAAGGGGGGCTGACTAGTACAAAGTACATTGACTAGTACAAAGTAGGGTTGACTAGTACAAAGTACATTGACTAGTTCAAAGCAGGGTTGACTAGTATAAAGGGGGCTGACTAGTACAAAAGGGGCTGACTAGTACTGATTAGTACAAAGCAGGGCTGACTTGTACAAAGCAGGGCTTACTAGTACCAAGTACACTGACTAGTACAAAGCGGGGTTGACTAGTACAAAAGGGGCTGACTAGTACAAAAGGAGCTGACTAGTACAAAGCAGGGCTGACTAGTACAAAGTAGGCATTTAGAATGCAGTTAGAAATTATACTGGTTTGGCAAAGAGTCAGTTCTCCTTAAGGGGTCCATGACCTCACCAGTCACAGGGAGTTGCCTAGGTTTATAGTACCAGGCACGAATTCCCTCCTATTGAGTGGGCCCTAAGTCTAATTAGATGACTGTTGCTACCCCCAAGATATAAATGCTGCTATTGTATCACTGAGGATAGCTTGTCATTGCTGGCCATTGTTGTGTGCCATAGGTATCACAGTTGGATAAAACTGTGCTTCTCCCTTGGAAACTTGTACTATACCTGCAGATACTGTGGTGGTTTGAATAGATATGGTCCCCATAGACTCATCTATTTGAATGCTTGACCCATAGGAAGTGACAGTGTTAGGAGGTGTGGCCTTGATGGAGTAGGTGTGGCCTTGTTGGAGGAAGTGTGTCACTGTGGAGGTGGGCTTTGAGTTCTCATTTATGCTCAAGCTACACCCATGTGGGACACATGCTTTCCTTCTGGGGCCTGTGGATCAAGATGTAGAACTCTGAGTTTCTTCTCCAGCACCATGTCTGCCTGCACGCTGTCATGTCCCACCATGATGATAACAGACTAAAAACTCTGAAACTGTAAGCCAGCCCCAGTTAAATGTTTTCATTTATAAGAGTTGCCATGGTCATGGTGTCTCTTCACAACAATAGAAACACAAACTAAGTTAGAGTCCCTAAGGGTGGAGACAGTATGGCAGCGGGCAGCTGGCCTGTGATGTCAGGCACATGAAGCCTGAGCCTCCTCAAACAGGCCCCCGGCTATGTCCCCCAAGACTATGGGGACATTTCTCATTCAAACCACTCCCCTTAAACCTGATTGAGCTCAAGTTAACTGAAGCGCTTTATAGGCATTCTGTCGTAGAAGGTCGCCAAGTCGCTAAAAAATATTATAAAAATATATCCTTTAACATCAGAACACCAAAGAGAGAAGGAACATTTAAGGTGTCAGAGAACTTTGCTGTGGTGGAGGCTTGCACCAAGGATCTGTGCTCTCCTGGGCCAGGGGGGCGGGGGGCGGGGGGTGGGGGGCGGGGGCTGTCAGGTCAGGACTCACCCCCATGCTGAGGTTATTCTGCCATGGCAGATCTGCACGGAGCATCCTGTGGTTTGAGATTCACTGACACAGCAACTTGAATTTGCCCTTTAACCTTTGAGAAATTCAACTTCTGGCTTGCTGTGTAACCCGTGTTTCATTGACTGTGAAATTAGGAGAATCTCCAATGAGTTAGAAATGATTAGCTTTTGCTTTTGGATGAAAACATGCCAAGGACAAACACTGATTTTTGAGAGATCCTTTATATAGAACCTCACACCTTATAAAACCTTGGTTACAGGCAGCTCACTGGAACGTTGGCTGTAGCTCTTAGCCAAAATCTTACCTCCTACCTCATTACTCCTTAGTCTGTCTTGAGGACTTTCTAAGTCAATTTGTTTATGACCTCAAATCATAATGTTTTGAGAGGTAATGACACCATTGCTGATGCCTCAAATGGCAAGTATTTAAGTGACTATTTTTTGTAAACTGTATTTAACTGATGTCTTTCTTCTAGCCTTCCCAGATGAGCTGTGTTTTTAATATAACTTTAGCTCCTTGCTCATGATTTTGTTCGATCACTTAGCACCGTAAATTTATTTGTCTATATAATTTTCTCTTGGACTATAAACTGCCCAAAAGCAGGACCTCTGTCTTTATGTTCATTTGTAGCATGTGGCATGGGACTTGAAACATATTTTTAAGTACATGATGACTGGACAGACTAATTACATGACATTTAAGAAATGTCAGTATTAGAAGAGTGGGTGAGTTAAATGTGCGGGTGTGAGTGTGGATATGACATTTGTATTTTATTTGCAAATTGCTAAATTTGGAGACCTTCACTGTGTATAAAGGCTCCAGTAGATCCACTGACCTCATGGCTCCTTTCTCTTTGATTTTACTCAGTTTAAATATCCATGACTCTGATTCTACAATTCATCGTTTTGTTTATTTTTATTTTTATTTTTTTGTTTGTGGGTTTTTTTTGAGGCAGGGTCTCACCGATCCCAGGTTAACCTTGAACTTCTGACCTTTTTTACTCAAGGATGGTGACCTCTGACTGCTACTCCAGGTATCAAACTCATCTGGTCCTCTAAGTTGAGATCCAAAGTACAGGTGGCTCTTTCATTTTTGAGAGGGAACTGCCAAGTCCTCCACCATAAAGCTGAGTGAGGTACAAGAGCAAATGCTGACTGCCCCCCCCCCCAGGGGGGTGTTTCACCCCACAAGACAAGTTTAAACAATTGTTTCAAAGAAGCAAAACGCCTGCTGCATTGGAAAAGGCAGTGGTTGCCTGGCGTTGTTGATGTCTCTCCCCTGAAGCAAGGAATTATATTGTTTGTGTGAAATAACTTTCTTTCGTAGTTGTTCAATTTGATGGGAGGATTTTTGATTAAGCATTCAGAGGTTATGAATAAATAAGACAGTAATCTGGGCTGCCTCGGAAGGCAGTAGCACATTTGCTGTTCCGTTGGCCTGTGCTTTATAACAACCTCTCTCTCCCGTCTTCCACCACGGCCGTGCCCCACCCCAGAGGCAATCGTGGTATTGCAAGCTTCAGAAGTTAGCATTAAAATGAATACTTTTTAATTTCTGTGGATGAGATGGGGCTCGGGGCTCTGGGACAATGCTGATGGATGATGTTTTAATGCAGCTGAAATGTTATTTTTACTGAACCAGGGAAAACTATAAATTTTGCTTCATTGCCACTGATGGCTCTATGCATAAAACTGTGGTGGCGCCCATCGGCCGTGAATAATCACCTCGGCACGGCAGATGTTACTTTGCGGGGGGAAAGCAATTCTTATGCCGAAGAATTGTGGAAAGATTAATTGTCTACAGCTGTTTCATGGCCCACAGCAATCTTGATACATTTATGATAAGTTTAAGAGCCCACAAGAGGCAACTCCTATTCCCTGTCGTGAGAAGCGGGCGGGGGAAGGGGTTGGTGGCTTTATTTTGACACCTGGATTCATAGAATCTGTCAGCTCCATTACAGCCTTCATAGAAATCTGGCAGTTGGCAGCTCTGAAATGATTGTGAGTGAGGTAAGATGCAGGAATTATCCATAAGTAGATAAAGAAAAGGAGACGGAGAAGAATTATTCAAATTTGTGCAAATGAATTGCTTCCATTTTTCCTCCCTCTGCCAAGTGGAAATTGAACGTGACCCGCTCTGACCTTTCTCTATTAAGTGCTGCAAATTGCAGTAAATGCACCGTTCTGAGCGCCCTAATGGGACAGAGCCCCAGCAATGCCTCATTAATAAGGGGAGTTTGACCTTGCTGGTCAGCCCTTCATTCGATATTGAAAAGAAATAAGAAAAAGAAGAGATGACCCACTGTAAATTTTGAACAATACGTTTGATTTAGTTTGCATATACTCCCAGCCAGGCGTTTTGGCGACCTCTCCCCTCTCCCTGTTTCCCTTCAGCCACAGGCTAGGAGGAGTTGTGGGCGTGTACCTCTGGGCACCAATCACAAGTGAGCTTGTTTTCACTGTGCAGGGAAGGGTGGGCTGGGTGGAAAGGACATTGACCTCTCCCCTCCCTCAGACCACGCCCACCAAGCCTCCCGGTCTTCCCCTCCCTCCTCTTCCCCTTTCCCCTCTTTTTCTTCCTTTCCTGCACCCTCCTTCTTTCGTTTTAAATAAAGGAAGTCTTATCTTTGAAGTGTGTGTGTGTGTGTAGGAGTATGTGTGTGTATGTGTGTGTGTAGGAGTATGTGTATGCATGTGTGTGTGTGTGTGTGTGTGTGTGTGTGTGTGTGTGTGTGTATGTATGTGTGTAGGTGTTGGGTAGCTTATCTGAGTTTTACTGCGGCTTTGTGCAGATCTAGGTGAGATAGTCTCTCTTCATCTGATGAAAGAAAATCTAGGGTAAGGGATAGAGCATGCTGCTTGTTTGGGAACAAAAGACTTAATTTTATTAAACATGGAAACAGAATCGGTGTGGAAGTGGGGTTCAGAACACCCGGATCTTTATATAAAATTTATTTATTTATGTGTATGGGCATTTTACCTGCACATACATTTACCAGAAGAAGGAATTGGATCCCATGGGACTACAGTTATAGACAGATGGGACCTGCCATGTGAATGTTGGGAATTGAACTCAGGATCTATGAAAGAGTAGCCAGTGCTCTTAACCACTGAGCCATCTCTCCAGCATCTGGACCTTTATGTAAAGGGTGAATAAGCCTTATGCACTCCAGATTTAGCTGTTTAGGCTCCTCCTTCAATGCAATGCTCATGGCACCTCTACCTCTGTTCACAGAGTTTTCTAGGAAGGTGTACGAGCAAGACCTTTAATTTGCTTAACCAGTGAATCCTAATGCACAGATGTGTTAAAACTTAAAGCAGGAAGTTCCAGAGGAGACGTTAAAAGGATGTTGTATTCAAAAGGATCTTAGAACTTACCTTTCCTCAACAGCTAGCTGAGGTGTGAATCTTTTCTACAACATTGATTGTGAAGGTGGAGAATCACCTTGGAATTGGAATTCTTTATCAGAAACTGTGGTTTGTACAAGTCTTTCAGCTATATTATTAAAAGGAAATATTGGGACTTTTTGGTTCTGACCATGTTATGAGATCTGATTGAACGGAACTTTTGAATCCATGAGATGGTTGAAAAGGACCTCACCAAACTGCTTTGGAATGAAGTGTTTGGCTTGTGTTGTGGTATGTACCAAGAATCAGAAACACAAATGGGACTCCTTTGGCCAAAAACTCAATTAGATGTAACCCAATACTAGTACTGGAAGCTTCATTTGATGACAAAAGATGTCCAGGTAGGGCTCTGTTTCTCCTATTATTTTGTTTTCATTTAGATTACCTTCATACACACACACACACACACACACACACACACACACACACACACACACACAAAAGCTTCTACTGTATTAGGTTTCCATTCTATCCCTTAAATGGCCCTTAATTTTAGTTGTCTCTCCCAATATCCCCTCCCTCATCCCCCTCTCCCCTGCCCCTCTTGATCCTCTCATTCCAGCCCCCATCTTATTTTTTCTCTTTCTTAATGAGGTCTATCTGTCCTCCCCTCCCCCCAAGTCCCTTACTCTATACCTTACTTCTGTGGGTCTATGGATTGTAGCTTGGTTATCATTGACTTAACAGCTAATATCCACATATAATTGAACACATACCCTATCTGTCTTTCCGGGCTGGGGATCTCTTACTCAGGATGATTTTTTTTTTAGCTCCATATATTTACCTGTGAATTTCATGATTTTATTTATTTTTTGTTTAATGATTGAGTAACACTCCATTGTGTAAGTGTACCATATTTTCTTTATTCATTCTTCTGCTGAGGGACATCTAGGTTGTTTCCAATTTCTGGCTATTATGAATAGAGCAGCAACGAACCTGATGGAGCACACTTCTCTGTGGTAGGATGAAGCATCCTTTGGGTACATAACCAAGAGTGGTATAGTTGGATCTTAAGGTAGGTTGATTCCCATCTTCCTGAGGAACTACCACATTGATTTCCACAGTGGCTGTACAAGTTTTCACTCCCACCAGGAGTGGAGGAGTGTACCCCTTATTCTATACCCTCACCTGCATGAGCTGTCACATTTTATTGATCTTAGCCATTCTAAGAGGTGTAAGATGAAATATCAAAGTAGTTTTAATTTGTATTTCTCAAATAACTAAGGGTGCTGAATATTTCTTTAAGTGTTTCTTAGCCATTTGAGTTCCCACTATTGAGAATTATCTGTTTAGATAGATCTGTACCCCATCTTTAAATTGGGTTGTTTTCTTGATATCTAGTTTTTTGAGTTCTTTATATATTTTGAATATTAGCCCTCTATTGGATGTGTAGTTGGTAAAAATCTTTTCCTATCCGTGGGCTGCCACTTTGTTCAGAGGATGGCATCCTTTGTCATATAGATGCTTCCCAGTTTCATGAGGTCCCCCTTATTAATTGTTGATCTTAGTGCCTGCACAATTTGTGTTCTGTTCAGGAAGTTGTCTCCTGAGCCAATGCATTCAAGGCTATTTCCCACTTTCTCTTCTGTCAGGTTCAGTGTATCTGGGTTTATATTGAGGTCTTTTATCCACTTGGACTTGAGTTTTATGTGTGGTAGTTTGAATGTAATTGGCTCCCATAAGCTCAAAGGAAGTGGCACTATTAGGAGATGTGGCCTTATTGGAGGAAGTGTATCATTGTGGGGATGGTCTTTGAGGTCTTCTTTGCTTAAGCTATGCACACTGTGAACCTCAGAGTCCTTCCTGTTGCCTGTGGACCAAGATGTAAGAACTCTCAGCTCCTTCTCCAGTACCGCGTCTGCCGGCATGCTGCCTTGCTTCCTGCCATGATATTAATGGACTAAACCTCTGAACTGTAAGTAATATTTAAATGTTTTCCCTTATAAGAATTGCCATGGCCATGGTGTCTTTTCACAGCAGTAGAAACCTTAATTAAGACAATATTGATCTATTTGCATTCTTCAACATGCTGACATCCAGTTAGACCAGCACCATTTGTTAAAGATGCTTTCTTTTTTCCATTGTATAATTTTGGCTTCTCTGTCAAAAATCAGGTGTGTAGATTTATGTCTGGGTCTTTGATTTGATTCCATTGACCACTTGACTGTTTTTATGTCAATACCATGAGGTTTTTATTACTATTGCTCTGTAGTAGAGCTTGAAATCAGGGACAGTGATACCTCCAGAAGTTCTTTTAGAATACAGGATTGTTTTAGCTATTCTTTTTTTTTTTTTTTTTTTTTAAAAAAAACTTGTCTCTGCATTTATTTTATGCTGAATTTATTCTCATGCCATAAGTTTTTGTTTCTTCAGTTTCTTCTGGGATGTCTTTTTTTTCTGCACAGCCTCCTCTTCTGACTTTGGAACAATTTGTTCCTTTTCAGTGAGGATCATTTTGATGTGGTAGGGGGAGCTCATGTACGGGTTAATCCATCCACAAGCTCTGTAAGTTCATTAGCACATCTAAGCTGCTTTGTTCACCTGGATGTGTTCAATGACTGGAGAATCTGCATCTAAACCCTTCAGTTCAGCGTTACTCTATGCATTTTAAGCATGTTTAGTAAAAATTCAGCACTCTTTTTTTAGGCCACCAGCTCTGTGTCCAGCCCCACTATTTGGCCTGGGCGCACCTACTGACTCCACCATTATACCACCGGAAAGACATACATTGCTTCTTTAAAGTGACATCTTTCAGATATTTGGTGGCTTTTCAGATATGCATACCCTTGATGGCCTGGGCAATTTCAAGGTTGTCCTTAAAGTGAACCCAAAGATTTGAACCTCTTGATTTGCATGATTTTGTAGGGTTTTCTGGGTCAAGAGAGTAGCTAACCATCTTCACAGGTCACCTCAGGCCGCTTACAGGAAGAGCCTTTCTTTCTTTTTCTAAAGATTTATTTATTCAATCAATGTGTACTGGTGTTTTGCCAGTATATACTCTGTATGAAGGTGTTGGATCCCCTGTAACTGGGGCTACAGACAGTTGTGATTTACCATGTGGGTGCTGGTAATTGAACCCAGGTCCTTTGGAAGAGCAACCAGTGCTCTTAATGGTTGAGCCATCTCTCCAGCCCCAAGTATTGTTCTTACAAAATCTGTAAAGAATTGTGTTAGGATTTTGATGAGGATTGTGTTGACCGTAGATTGCTTTTGGCAAGATGGCCATTTTTACTGTGTTAATCCTTCCCATCCATGATCATGGGAGATCTTTCCATCTTTGATATCTTCTTCAGTTTTGTTCTTCAAAGACTGAAGTTCTTGTCATATAGGTCTTTTATTTGCTTGGTTAGAGTTACACCAAGATATTTTTTTATTATTTGTGGCTATTGTGAAGGGTGTTGTTTCCCTGATTTCTTTCTCTGCCCATTTATCATTTGTATATGGGAGGGCTACTTATTTTTTGAGTTAATCTTGTATACAGCCACTTCTCGGAAGGTATTTATCAGTTGTATGAGTTCCCTGGTAGAATTTTTGTGGCCCCATATGTATACTATCATATCATCTGCAAATAGTAATATGTTGATTTCTTCCTTTCCAATTTGTATCCCCTTGATTTCCTTTAGTTGTCTTATTGCTCTAGCAAGAACTTCCAGTATTATATTGAATAAATATGGAGAGAGTGGACAGCCTGTCTTGTTCCCAATTTTAGTGGAATTGCTTTGAGTTTCTCTCCATTTAATTTGATGTTGGCTGTTGGCTTGCTGTATATTGCTTTCATTATGTTTAGGTATGTACTTTGTATCCCTGATCTCTCCAAGACCTTTATCATGAAGGGGTGTTGGATTTTGTCAAAGGCTTTTTAAACATCTAATAAGATGATCATGAGGTTTTTTTTTCCTTTCCGTTTGTTTATATGGCATATTACATTGACAAATTTTCATATGTTGAACCATCCCTGCATCTCTGCCTACTTGATTATGGTGGTTTATCCTTTTGATGTATTCTTGGATTCAGTTTTCAAGTATTTTATTGAGTATTTTTGCATCTATGTTCATGAGGGAAATTGGTCTGTAATTCTCTTTTTTTTTGTTGAGTCTTTGTGTGGTTTGGGTATCGTGGTGACTATGGCTTCATACAATAAATTTGGTGATGCTCCTTCAGTTTCTATTTTGTGGAATAATTTGAGAAGTATTGGTATTAGTTCTTCTTTGAAATTTTGGTAGAATTCTGTGGTGAAACCATCTGGTCCTGGACGTTTTTTGGTTGGAAGACTTTTAATGACTGCTTCTATTTCCTTAGGGGTTATAGGTCTATTTAAATTATTCATCTGATCTTGATTTAACTTTGGTAAACAGTATCTATCAAGAAATTTGTCCATTTCTTTTAGATTTTCCAATTTTGTGGAGTGTAGGTTTTTGAAATATGACATAATGATTCTCTGGATTTCCTCGTTGTCTGTTGTTATATCCCCTTTTTTGTTTCTGATTTTGTTAATTTGGATATTCTCTCTTTGTCTTTTGGTTAGTTTGGATAATGGTTTGTCCATGTTGTTGATTTTCTCAAA
This sequence comes from Peromyscus eremicus, assembly GCF_949786415.1. NCBI lineage: Eukaryota > Metazoa > Chordata > Mammalia > Rodentia > Cricetidae > Peromyscus > Peromyscus eremicus. The sequence continues at coordinate 89,348,677 of NC_081426.1, forward strand.
GAACCAACTCTTTGTTTCATTGAGTCTTTGTATTGCTCTCTTTGTTTCTATGTTATTGATTTCAGCCCTCAGTTTGATTATTTCCTGTTGTCTACTCTTCTTGGGTGTGTTTGCTTCATTTTGTTCTAGAGCTTTCAGGTGTGCTATTAAGTTGCTAGTATGAGATCTCTCTAATTTTTTTTTTTATGAAGGATCTTAGTGCTATGAACTTTCCTCTTAGCACTGCTTTCATTGTGTCCCATAAGTTTGGGTCTGTTTTACATCCGTTTTCATTGAATTCTAGGAAGTCTTTAATTTCTTTCTTTATTTCTTCCTTGACCCAGTGGTTTTTCAGTAGAGAGTTGTTCAGTTTCCATGAATTTGTAGGCTTTCTGTTGTTTTTATTGTTGTTGAAATCCAGTTTTAATCTGTGGTGGTCTGGTAAGATGCAGGGGGTTATCTCAATTTTCTTGTATTTGTTGAGACTTGCTTTATGATCAAATATGCAGTAAATTTTGGAAACGGTTCTATGAAGTACTGAGAAAAAGGTAAATTCTGTGTTTGAGTGAAATGTTTTGTAGATATCTGTCAGATCCATTTGAGTCATAATGTCTGTTAATTCCACTTTTTCTCTGTTTAGTTTCTGTCTGGATGACCTGTCCATTGGTGAGATTAGGGTGTTGATGTCTCCCTACTGTTAATGTGAGGGGTTCGTTCTGATTTAAATTGTAGTAGTGTTTACAAACTTGGGTGCCCTTGTGTCTGGGGCACAGATGTTAACAGCTGAAATGTCATCTTGGTGAACTTTTCCTTTGATGAGTATGTGGAGTCCTTCCCTATCTCTGATTAGTTTTTGTTTGAAGCCTATTTTGTCAGATGTTAAAATGGCTACGCCAGCTTGCTCCTGAGACCCATTTGCTTAGAATATCTTTTTCCATCCTTTAACCTTGAGGTAATGTTTATCCTGGATGTTAAGATGTGTTTCTTGGATTCAGAAGGAGGTATCCTGTTTTCATATCTGTTCTGTTTGTCTGTGTCTTTTTTTTTTGGTCAGGGAATTGAGACCATTGATATTAAGAGTTATTGATGAGCAGTGTTTGTTGGTTCCTATTATTTTATCTCACGGTGTGCTTCTTTTTCTCCCTCTTTTGACTTGCTTATCTGGGAGTATTTATTCTCTATATTTATTTAACCTCTTTAGGTTGGAGCTTTCCTCCTAGTACCTTCTATAGGGCTTTGTTTGTATAAAGATATTGCTTAAATTTGGTTTTATCTTGGAATGTCTTTCTCCATCTACTGTGATTGAAAGTTTTGCTGGGTATAGAAGTCTGGGCTGGCATCTGTGGTCTTTTAGAGTCCGCAGCACATCTGTTCAGGCCCTTCTGGCTTTCAAACTCTCCATTGAGAAGTCAAGTGTTGTTCTAATAGGTGTGCCTTTATATGTCACTTGGTCTTTTTTTCCTTGCTTCTTTTAATATTCTCTCTTTGTTCTGTATGTTTAATGTTTTGATTATTGTATGCCAAGGGGAATGTCTTTTCTGGTCCAGTCTATTTGGTGTTCTTTTTTTTTTTTTTTTTTTTTTTTTTTTTTTTTTTTTTTTTTTGGTTTTTCGAGACAGGGTTTCTCTGTGTAGCTTTGCACCTTTTCCTGGAACTCACTTGGTAGCCCACGCTGGCCTCAAACTCACAGAGATCCGCCTGTCTCTGCCTCCCGAGTGCTGGGATTAAAGGCGTGCGCCACCACCGCCCAGCTATTTGGTGTTCTGTATGCTTGTTCCTGGGTACCTTCTTCTTTAGGTTAGGAAATTTTTCTTCTATGATTCTGTTGAAAATATTTTCTGTACCTTTGGTTTAGGTTTCTTTTCTTTCTTCTGTTCCTATTATTCTTAGTTTTGGTCTTTTCATAGTGTCCCAGATTTCTTGGATATTTTAAACATGAAATTTTTAAAATTTAACTTTTTATTTTTGACATAAGTGTCGATTTCTTCTACCTTGTGTTCAATACCTGAGATTCTCTGTTCTGTCTCTTGTATTTTGTTTGTGAGACTTGTCTCTGAGGTTTTTATTTGAGTTCCTAAACTTTGCATGTCCAGATTTTCTTCAGTTTGGGTTTTCTTTATTGATTCATTTTCACTTTCAGATCTTGAACTGTTTAATTCACTCCATCCCCTGATTGTTTGGTTTCATAGATTTTTTTAAAAAAGAGATTTATTAGTTTCCTCTTAAATAATCTTTATCATATTCACAAAGGTTATGTTAAGGTCATTGTGTTGTGCTTCAACTACGTTGTATTGCTCTGGGACTATTTTTGTAGTAGGGTTGCTGGGCTCTACTGGGGACATATTGTCCTGGCTATTTTGACTGCCTTTTTACACTGGTATCTAGGCATCTGGGTTTGGGGTGATTGTATTCTAGGTGCTGGTGTCTGTCTTGTCTTTCTTGAGTGGCTGTTTTGTTCCTTGCTTTCTGTTGCCCTGTCTAGTTCTTAGGAAAGCCTGGTGGCTATGTGTTGACTAGTAGAAAATGCTTCTAGGATCCTGCTAGGTGTGGCCACTGGGGGTTCTGGGTACAATGTGTTTCTAAGTGAAGCTGATGGTTAGGGATGGGGTGGGTTAGAAGTGGGGGTCTCCACAGGAGGGTGGAAAGCATGGTGTTCCACCAGAATCTACTTAGCTTTCTGGGACTGGGGGCAGAGAGTGAGGAAAGACCACAGCAGGTAACTTGTTACAGAGCTGGGGGATGAGACTTGGAGATTGTATATGGAAGAGAGGAGGGAGAGTGAAGATCTGAAGTTAGCCTACCTGCTTAACTGGCCTGTGCCATTTACTTATTTTTAGTGTGTGTGTGTGTGTGTGTGTGTGTGTGTGTGTGTATGTGTGTGTGACATACTTGTATGTGTGAGGGCATGCATGTTCATGCCGTGGTACAGGAGGACAACTTGTAGGGACCAGTTCTTGAGTCCTATCATGTGGATTCCAGGTACTGAGCTCATGTTGTCAGGCTTGGCAATAAGCACTCTTTGTTTGTTTGTTTGTTTGTTTTCGAGACAGGGTTTCTCTGTGTAGTTTTGGTGCCTGTCCTGGATCTCACTCTGTAGACCAGACTGGCCTCAAATTCACAGAGATCTGCCTGCCTCTGCCTCCCAAGTGCTGGGGTTAAGACATGAGCCACCGCCGCCCGGCAATAAGCACTCTTACCTGTTAGCCCATCTTGCTAGCTCGGGGTTCTGGTTTTGATGAGTGCTATGCTCTACTTCGAAAAGCCACTTCTTGTCTCAAGGTTCTGACAAGTTTCTTTATTCCCCAAATAAATGCCAATTAATGAACCTGATGGCCTAATCACATTGATGAGCCTTCTTCTTCCTTCTTCCTCTTCCTCTTCTTTTGTACTTATCCATCTCTGGCAAGCTCTAACTCTTACTCTTTACAACATTCAGCAGTGTCAATACAATGGGAGTAGGTGAAATCTTACCATGATTAGTGTCTGGCTTCGCATTTTCCATCACTCAGTGAGAACTTAATATACCCCTGTGCGTTTCCCCAGACCCAGTGAGGCTATTTTACAGCTTTGGTGCCCATGGCATCTACTTCATTGATTCTATTTGCATTCTATTTAGAGACGATGTCTTTACTGAACACTAATTATTTTGAAGTCCAGTTCTTAGAAGTAAGATTAATTTTTAAGAAGAACATTTTAGTAATCTATTCTTTTGAACTGAGGTTCAGCTCTACTTACTGGTCTCAGTAGTTACCCAGGTTGTCAGGGATGAGGTCATCCTAACAGAGAAAACAGCTCAAAGAGAAAGAATCCTGGCATATTTTCCCCTCTGGAAGCAGGAAACTATTTCTGCATTAGGCTTGAAATGTCACACTTGTTATTTGCCGACTGGGAGGAAAATACAGTCCTGGACAAAGGAAACTGAAGAAGCCAAGACGCAAGAAGGAAGAGTGAGATGGAAAGAAGTCGGTGGCTGCCGAGGGTTGTGGGAAATGGGAAGACTGCTGGAGGGAAGAGTATCTTTTGTAGAGAGGAATGGAATGTTTCAAAGCTGACTGTGGTGATAGTTGCACATCTCCGTGAATCTATAAAAACTGATTGAATTGTGTGCTTAATAATGTCCTAAAATAATGTCAGTAGTAAAAACAGCAACAGATAAGGAGCTTATACGTGAACATCGGGCATAAAGGGCACTGTGTGAGACATGCACAGTGTGGCTTTGCTGCATAAATGTGGGAACTAGAGGGCAATGCATGAGACATGCGCAGTGCGGCTTCCCCAACAATTTTCCTGTACATTTGGGATCTTATTTACTTTATGCAAATTCCATTTATGTGTAGTTTCCCCAGATGTGCATTTCTAGATACTAACGAGGAAAACCCACAACTTATTGTAATGATAAAAAACCAGTTAAAATGGAGTGAAACATATGTACCTAGGGACAGATATGACAAAAGATGTCTAAAACCTATACACTAATAATTATATATTATTCTGAGAGAAATTAAAGAAGACATAACTAAATGGAAATATATACTCTGCTTATGAGTTGAAGACTATATTAGCATATTAATTGTGCCCAATCAATCCATGTATTTAACACAATCCCAACAGGCATACTGTAGAAATTGACAAGTCAATTTGGAAATCCATATGGAAATGAAAAGGAAGTAGACTAGATAAAACACCTTGCAAAAGAACAGGGTTGGAGGGCTTATCTTAAATCATCCACAGTCTTATTGTAAAGCTATATTAATCAAGAAAATGTGGCATTGGTGTAATGATAGACATATTGATTAAAGGAATCAAATAGAGTCTAGCAATTGATTCACACACATGTCGTAATTGATACTATTTCTAAGTTCTAATGGCAACATAGTGAAGAAAGGATAGGTTTTCTTAACAAATGCTGCTGAAATGGTTAGAAACATACACGCTAAACAACAGACTTGGATATATAACTAGAATTAGATAAAAATGGACTATGGTCATAAATGTAAAACTCAAAACTCTAAAAATTATAGAATGAAAATAGAAAGTCATTGTGATCATGGGTTAGAAATATAATATTTTAAGCAACATTAAAAGCATGATATATGAAAGAAAAAAACTAATGTTAGATTTTCATAAAACAGTATTAAAAGAGAATAAAAAACCATCAGAGACTAGAAGAAAATATTGGCAAATTGAATGTCTGATAAAGACTTGTATCCAGAATATACAAAGATTTTGGAGTTTATTACCATCACTACTACTAGTTAATCTTATGGAAATTAGGCAAACTATTTGAACAAACTCTTTCCCACAGAAGCCATATGGATGGCAGATGGGCACCTGGGGAGAAGCTCAGTGCCACTGGTCATCAGGGAAATGCAAACTTGAATTCCAGCGGCTTCCTCTACATACACACTGAAGTGTATGAACCAATATCTGTTGTGTCAACAGTTGGTTGGAATCTGGAGTGCTGCATCGTTTCCCAGTGGCAATACAAGATGACACAACTACTCTGGCCGAGTTGGCAGTTTCTTTAAAAGTTAAATGTATAATTATCAAATGTCCCCACTCTTTGTTCTTATGGAATGAATCTACAGAGACTCATACTCAAGTTCATGTCAGCTTTAATTGTCACAACCTCAAACAAGAAACAGCCCAAACGCTCACTGACATGTGACTGGCTAAAGAAACAATGGAATATTGCTTGACAATAAAAAAAGAATGAGTTCATAACAACATCATGGAAATTTTGAAGGTCCTGTATTAGATGAAGGAGAGAAGCCAGTAAAAAAAGTACACACAGTGTGATTAAATTAATATAAATACTGAAAACATGTACATGGTTTGGTTTTGTGATGAGACCACAAGGGTATATTTATGTCAAAATTAGCAGGATGCTCATTATTATATATTATCAACAAATGTGCTATTTGAATGCATGTAGTTCATTGTATGCCTGTAACACTTGAATAAAATCACTAAAATATTTCTACCATGTATTTAAGAGAGCTATCTCTGTATATGGCTAGACCTCTAGATGGTGGCTCTATTCTGTGGCCTTCCCTGGGGTAACACATATCCAGTACTAGTAGTCTACACAACCTTCTGTAGGCAGCACAGTAGTATTATGGCTTTTTAAAAAAAAATTTTAGTCCATTCTACATGATATTGTTAGGTTCTGAAGAAAAATAAAAAGATGATCACACTCTATGAGCTTACCATTTCTTACAGAGTTAAACACAAGCTTCTCAGGTTGGCATTGAAAGTGAGCCACAATTTGATGGCTTTCTGTTTTTCTCTGTTCAATAGACACAGAAATGGAGAACAGTGAGCCCAGAGGATGTGATACTGGTCCAAATATTATTCTCAAACTTAAAACTAAATGAGACTTAGCTTGCTTGGGTTTGGATTCTATGGGACCTGTGATTCCTTCTCTTCAAACCCTGTCTTTGGCAATGGAAGGTCTGCCCTCAATGTGGGCAACATCCAGCGAGCTGGCTATTGGGGGAAGAGCATAATGGGGAGGGTCTTGCTTATTCTGCTTCAGAGCTGGAGCACCTCTCTCCTGCTCTTGGCTTTTAGAACTCCAGGTTCTGTGGCTTTTGCACTTGAACACAGGGCAGCTTTCTCCTGTCTCGTCCCAGCTCCTAGACCTATGACCTCACACTGAGAGTTAGGGTGTCTATCTGCCTAGTTCTATGGGTTTTGGCCCTGGACTGAGCTATGCTACTGAGTTCTCTGCTTCTCCACCTTCCAGACACCCTCATGTGACTTCTCAGACCCCCCAAACCAAGTCAACTTCCCTAATGAATTCTTATTTCCGCCTTTCAGATGCTATTGATTTTGAGTGGTTTTTAGAGAATGGCCCACATAGACACAGGTATTTGAACACTTGGTCCCCAGTTGGTGGTGCTGTTTGGGGAGATTTAGGAGGTGACCTCACTGCAGAAAATATGTCACAGGAGGCAGGCTTTGAGATGAAAATCATTTGGACATGTCCAGAAGGTTCTCTCTGCTTTGTGCTTACCATTCAAGATGTGAGTTCTCAGCTTCCTGTTCCTTCTGCCATGCCTGCTGCTTGTTGTAAGCCCATACTCTGCCATCATGGACTTTTGTCCTGGCACAGTAAGCCAAATGAACTCCATCTTCCTTAAGTTGCCTTTGATCATGGTGTTTCATCACAGCAACAGAAAAGTAACTCATATAGATTCCATCTAGTGAACTGTTTATTAAGACTATGTATTTACTTGAGTGTCTAGCTGCCCACTTAAAATTGTGTCTTGATCTCCTTTGTGGCCAGCTGTGGCCAAACAAATTAGTTATGACTAATGCAACAGGAGCAGTGATTGATACAATATCTACAGCACGAACTCTAAGAACCTACTAAAATCCACTGATGGGAGGGTTTTTGCCTCCTGCTGGCTGGAATGTAAACATTCTGTCCCCTGAGGTTTTAGATTGAAAGATACTCATCTCATTTCAGAATTTAAAAGAGTTGAGTTCCAGAAAAGAAGGGATATCTGTAGTACACTACCTCACCCTAAGGCTCAGGGAACATCTTGGAAGAGGCTGTGGAAAGAGTCTGAGGATGGAGGCTGGGAGTCTGAGGATGGAGTGTTGCAATCAGTGACCTTCTGGACATGGCAGGACTGAGGCCCTCATGAACTCATACCAGATGTGGTTGTCTGCATAAGCTAATACAGTATCAGTTCAATCAGTATTTCAGCATGGAGAGAGGAGCTGAGGAGCACTGACATTTGAAGACTCCTGGGGAGGGGTAGTCAGGGTTTTTCAAAGGTGTGGTCCCTGGCAGATTGCCCATGTTCCAGTGGATGGCTTTATACCTGTGTACAAATGGACTTCCTGGGACAGGGATGATTGTAACGGTAGTGAGGGGTGACGTGATCAAAATACACTATACACATGTATAAAAAACTTAAAGAATAAATAAATGCACAAAAGGTTATATATACACATGTGAATATATTTACATATGTATGGTACATGTAACAATAATAATTAAGGAAGAGATTATAAATTTGGGAGAAGAGAGGAGTTGGGTGAGGAGAGGGTGTGGGAATAATGTAGATGTGGTGCTTATATATGAAATTATAAAAAAATGAAATTTAAGAAAAGAAGTGTCTGATACTAATAGATTATTATACCAGCTCTAGCTGCATTTTTTTTTTTGTGAGAAAGAAATGCAGTTCTGTCTTATGCAGGCCATTATGATTTCCAGTCCTTTTGTTATAACACAAATACAAGCACAGTATAAGCAAACAGATATATGCATACACACATGAACACACACACACACACACACACACACACACACACACGCCTCTTCAGTTATTAAATGCACTAAATCATTCTAATTGGAACAGAGTTAGATGGGAATGTCTTAGATTAAAAATGTCAGCATTATTTCAACTTGTATATTTTTGTTTCTATAATCAACATTGTCTCTTAGCAATCGCAATGAAGCTTCCCATTAGTTAAATGTAGATTGACGAGCAGGGAGACTGAGATTACCTCGGCATAATTCAATCAGGCTTTCTGATGAGATCATAAACTGTACTAAGAATATTTTGCAGCAGTAAATTCTCAAGTGCCTGATAGAAGCTTGAAATTTGCACGTGTTTCTGAGTTACATGTAATTTTTAGATTGACTGTAAAAGAGCACTTGGAGTCAGAGGCTAAATGCAAATAATAAAATAAAACCAACAGCCCCACAGTTAATCCTTCACACCCGAGAACACGTCCCTAAGGTCTTTCATTGTGAATTTACCCAACATTGGATGTCCTATGAGTTTTTCATTGGATTTGCTGAACTTTTTGTGCCAACCTCCGAGATTTCATACTTGACAAGGCTGATTGCAAAGGGTTGTCTTTAATTCCAGAGAAGTACGAGAATGTGTGTCAAGGAGGGGGTGTTGGGGGTGGACTAGGACTAATAAGCAGTGGAGAAAGGGGGAAGAGAAATGATGTAGAATATTAATGCCTCATTTATCAAACATTTATTAAATGCCTGCTATAGTTCAGGAATTATTCTAGGTGCTGAGGGTTCAGACCCTAATGCTATTTAATTTCTGTCCTTAAAATGTTTATGATACTGAGCAGACAGATGAGTCAGCTGGTTATAAAACAAAATAAAACTGTTTTTAAAATTTTTTTATTACTATTTCCAGAGACAATCCTGTGATATATCTGTGAAAGTACTCCACAGTCTGGGCCCTGATTGCTTCAGGGGTAGGCAACAACTTTGGCCACTAGAGACTCTCCTGGTGTTGACACACAGAAGATAGGAAGGGGGGTCATTTCCCCCCAGGATCATTGGTTTCTGTACTTATAACTGCAAAATTTCTAGTGCAGCCTGTGCGTAAATGTTCTGAAGATCTTAGCTATTTGACAGTTCAAACAAGAGATTATCTACTTTTCTTGTTGATGTGAGAAAATACCTGACGTCTATCAAGTATGGGTTCAAGGTTCTGTCCACGGTGGGGGCACTGGTCACATTGCAGCTGCAGTCAGGAAATGGATGAATGTGGATTCTCTCTCTCTCTCTCTCTCTCTCTCTCTCTCTCTCTCTCTCTCTCTCTCTCTGTCTCTCTCTCTTCCCTCTGTCCTTCCTTCCATTCTGGCCCTTCGGATGGAGCTGCTCACATTCAGGGTGGGTCTTTCTTTCCACCCTAAGTGACCTAATCTAGACAATCCCTCACTGACATGCCCAAAGGTTTGTCTCTTAGGTGACTCTAGATCCTGTCAAACTGATAACTAGTTAGTACCATCACACACACACACACACACACACACACACACACACACACACACACACAGATAGAGAATGAGTGAAAAAGTGATACTTTAGTTTGGGGCTCATATGAAATCATATTTTATGCCATCTATAAAGTCTGCCTAAACATTAATCTTTTTGAATCCTCACACACTCGTACCTACCACCTTCAAGTGTGACCAAGCATTTCTCAAGATGAAAATTAACTCCATCAGGCAGGTGTTTTGAGGATGTCTGGGGAAGAGAGAGGAGGTCTTGTAAGGAGGTAGCTCTACACTGCAAAGCCCTCTGCATCTCTCTCTGGAAGGCTCTCTGGGCCCAGATATCAGCCTTTCATTCTCGTCATCTGCCCCCCCCCCCCCCCCCCCCCCCCGGGCTCTGCATTCCCTAGTCCTGGCTTTTCCTTGGCTCTGTCTTACTTAAAGTAATCGTCTTTGTCCCAGCTCATCTAAGCTTGGGTTCCTGCACCCGTCACTCCACCTGCTAGATAAGGGTGTTCCATATTAGAGTGCATCAGAGAAAACGGAAACCATTATGTTCTGGAGTCACTTATAAAAGCTGACCCTCCAATAAAATGCAACTTCATGTAGAAATGATTTTAGTTGCGTGCACGTGTGTGTGTGTGTGTGTGTGTGTGTGTGTGTGTGTGTGTGTGTGTGTATGTTGGGGGTGTGTGTTGTCTTAGACAAAGGTGAGCAAGGGCAGAGTGCCCAGGAATAGAAAGACATGTTCCAGTTTGGGAGCTGACCTTGTGCTGCATATATATCACCAAATCTGTGTTCCCATGAAGACTCTGTATGAATATGTGTTTTTACTGTAAGTTATTTAGCTTGAAGCATACTTTACAAGTCATATTTGGCCTTAGATGTAGGAGGGTGGGGGACCAAGGAGATATTATTGTGTGTGTTTAGCCACTGGCTAGATAGAATTCGCAGGAACAAATGGGCAGTTACTGCTAACCTGCTGTCTGTATCATTCTTCCTTTTCCAGAACCGAGGGTTGAGAGGAGGTTCCTTATGCAGCACTGGGTCTTGGTTTGGGAATAGCGACTCTGTTTTTAGAGTCAGAATTTCCTTTTTACTTGAAATGATGGCTTGACATGCTTATGGGTATATTTCAAAATCTGAAAATAAAAAGGGAGTATGTGAATGTGTGTAAAGTCAGACTCACTGAGCGGTGGTCTGCAGCTCAGTTTTCCTGGGACACATCACTCTTACTCTTTCTCATATCCAAAGGCAGTTTGTCCTGTTTTTAGTTTCTGTTCCCCGGGTTTTAAGTGTATCTTTGTAATGCCTCTAAAGCTAGCTGGCAGCTAGGCAGCGTATAAATAACCTTTATTGTTATTATCATTAGATGTGGCATTCACTCTGTTTTGACGTCATTAATAAACCATCCCAGCAATGTTGTCGCAATGTATAATATTAGCAGAAGGCTCCCTGGGGATGCATGGAAGACGGTGTTTAATATTCTGTTTGTTTCTTAGTCTACCTCTTTACGGGCGGAGATGTTAGAGCTTGTTTGTTGTTCAGCTGAAAAAAAAATCTTATCTAGGGATCAAAAACCAGCCTAACCATGTGGCTGTAATTCATAGAACTGCCTTAGCTTTAGCAGTTTTGCTAAATTAGGAGACTGTAAATTAGCTCCGTTAATCTGCTCTTGATTTTTTTTTTTACTCCTTTTTAGATAACTTGCAGTTGAACAAATATACATAACAGTTCCCACGGTCCTATGTATTAGAGGTAGCTTCTCAGCAACATGGTCAAACTAGGTCAGCAAGAAGCAGTTTACAAGCTAAGTGAATTTTATACTCAGACATTCAGCTGAGAATCTAGCTTTTGAGTCAAAACATTCTGTACTTCATCTGGTTATTCTTTTTTATCATAATATATTATGGATGCCTTAATGAAATTAAGACCGCATTTTTTTTTTTAATTTTTATTTTGCAATACAATTCAGTTCTACATATCAGTCACAGATTCCCTTGTTCTCCCCCCTCCCGCCCCCCTCACCTTCCCCCCAGCCCGCCCCCCATTCCAATCTCCTCCAGGGCAAAGCCTTCCCCACAGACTGAGATCAACCTGGTGGACTCAGTCCAGGTAGGTCCAGTCCCCTCCTCCCATGCTGAGCCAAGGGACCCTGCATAGGCCCCAGGTTTCAAACAGCCAACTCATGCAATGAGCACAGGACCCGGTCCCACTGCCTGGATGCCTCCCAAACAGATCAGGCCAATCAACTGTAAGACCGCATTTTAAAATAGGACTCAGTCAGAGTATATAGCAGAGCCTAGAACTATTGACCTTTTCAGAAGGTTGTAGGCAATGTATAGGAATGGATAAGTAAATGCATGCTGCTGTGAGATCTGGCCCTGAAGATTTCCAGAGAAATATTCAAATCTCAAGAATCTCCCTAGATTTGGGAACTAACCACCTGGATCCTGAGCATGTCGCTGTTGAATGTTAGGATTTGTGGACCTTAAATGATGTCGTCTTCTTCGTTACACTCTTCAGTTGTAGCTGCCACCTTCATGCAGAAATCCTCTGAGGGTTTGCTGAAGGGAGTTACCGGTTTGTTTCTTCTGTGCCACGATCTAAAAGTTTGGACAAAGCTTGATAGCTTGGACGAAAATGCTTATTTAACTCAGAATTCTGTGGTTTAGTAGTATGCGTCAAGCTCAGATTGGAAGTTTTTCTGGTTATGATGGGGTTCACACTGTGTCTGTGGTATGATGGGGTTCACACTGTGTCTGTGGTATGATGGGGTTCACACTGTGTCTGTGGTATGGTGGGGTTCACACTGTGTCTGTGGTATGATGGGGTTCACACCGTGTCTGTGGTATGATGGGGTTCACACTATGTCTGTGGTATGATGGGGTTCACACTGTGTCTGTGGTATGATGGGGTTCACACTAGGTCTGTGGTGTGGTGGGGTTCACACTGGGTCTGTGGTGTGGTGGGGTTCACACTGTGTCTGTGGTATGGTGGGGTTCACACTGGGTCTGTGGTGTGGTGGGGTTCACACTGTGCCTGTGGTATGGGGGGTTTACACTGTGTCTGTGGTATGGTGGGGTTCACACTGGGTCTGTGGTATGGGGGGGTTTACACTGTGCCTGTGGTATGGTGGGGTTCATACTGGGTCTGTGGTAAGCTGTTGGCCAATATACTGTTTTATGTCTGGATTGACTACCTGATGGTGTTTTGGCAGGGCTGGTTGGGCAACCTGTTTTTCATTATATTGCAGGTTGGTTGGTGCTATAGTTGGAATATGGAGCATTCTCCGTCAGGGTAGACTGTCAAATGGTCCGTGGCACTATTGAGGGGTAGAAGAAATGTTAGAGGGTAGGGACTAGTGGAAGGAAGTGAGAATATGCAGAGACATGCCCTGGAAGGGGATAGTGGAACCCTAGTGCCCCTCCCCGATCCCTAGCTACCGTGACTGAACAGCTTTGTTGCTTCACATGGCCACTGCTGGAATGTTCAGCCTCATCCTAAGCCCAAGTGCTAGGGCCAAGTGACCAGGAACTGAAATTGTACACCCATAAACCCAAATTAATCTTTCCAACTTTCATGTTGATTTATATCAGGCATCTTATGACAACGAGAAGAGATTGACCAGCACAGAACATTGATACCAAGAAGTCTGGTCATTTCAGAGACCAGATCTGACAATATTGTTGTAAGATGTCTGGAATTGCTTTGTGGGATGAATCTGAAAACTTTTGGAGAGACAGGTTAGAAAACGCTTAGAGTGTTGTGAGCAGAACTTAATGGGTGATCCTGGTGGGAGATCAGAAAACTAGAATGCTGATATGAATGTGGACAACAAATGCTAAACTCATACAGGTTTAGGTAGGAGTGAAGAGCTTTTTATTGGGAACTAGACTCAACCCCGTTGTGTTGCATTTTGGAAAATAACTTGTTTATATTTTTTGAGGCTTTATTGGAGGATGAGTTTGAGTGATGAACCAGTTAATTTGGTGAAACAAATTTGAAGGCTGCACAATGTTCAGAAAGTAACATGGTATTTCTGGCTGCTTCTGATCAGACTTACAGGGCAGTCCAGAAAGATTCGGGAAGTGTTGAATCTTTGTCAGAAAAGGACATTTAAAGTTACAACCAAGGATGGTATAGTGCCATTAAAAGGATGCTAAGTACTCTGAACTAGGCAACTGGATGAATACCTTGAAGACACCTACAAAATTGGCAAGACACCAAGAATCACATACCCAAGGGTATAAAGGCAGGAACTCGTTTCAGACACTTTGCCTTGAGCAGAGAGTCCCAGAGTGCCCTGTTCGTGCAGGGGTGCCTCGTGAATTGTTTTCCCGCTTTCTTTCCCTGTGTTCAGCTTTCCAGGTAACCAGAGACTTCTATAGCTATGGTTCTCATGAGTTTGGGTATGGTTTTTGTTGGCAGCAGACCTTGTTGTCAGTCACAGGATTCCAGCTTTGTAGATACATAGAGTTTGGAAGTAACAGAGGCATCTACCAAAATTTCAAAGGAAAGCCTAGGAATGTAGTCATTGTGAGGCAGGATTAGAGTCTGTACAAATTGTCGCTAATAAGGCAATGTGAGAAGCTGTAAGGTTAGAGCTGTGGGGGTGGAGCTGTGGGGGTGGAGCTGTAGGGGGAGTGGAGCTGTGGGGGTGGAGCTGTGAGAAGCTGTGAGAGTGAAGCTGTAGTTGCCATGGTGATCCTAGAAATATTAATGTCAGAAATATTAAATGTTCTGAGAAAAGGTGCAGATGGAAATCCGACCCAGCTAATGAGAAGGCATTTGGGCTGTAGACAGCAAGGCTGCATGAATCAGAACTCCCCAAGCCATTCAGAGATTGTGCTTCACTACCACGTGCCCCTAGGTATCAGATGTGGATTACACAAGTCAGTATTTTTGGTTTTGCTTGAGCTTGGTTCATTCTTATTTTTGAAATGTCTCTGTTTTGAGCAAGAATAGAAACTGTATGTTGTAATCCTAGTATTTTGGTTTGTGTGGTGGCTCACTCTTAAGAGTTCACCTTTTCTGTAAAAAGACTTTGGCCTTGAGCTTTTCAGGGTTCTGGAACAACTTGGGAATCCTTGGAGATGGACTAAATGCACTTTGCATGTGGAGATGGACTTGAGCCTTTTGGAGCCAGGCATAGAATGCTAAATCATTTGGATGTGGAGTGTTCCCAAATTTCTCATGTGCCAAGGCTTGGTTGGCAGTCTGTGGAGCTGCTGGGAGGTAGTAGCCTCTCAATGGGTCTTTCTGAATGTTGATAAAGAGGGGAGGCTTGGGGAAGAAAGCTAGGTCACTGGACATGCCATTGAAGATGATACATCAACCATGACCCTTTCTCTTTCCTCTGTGAAGTTTGCAAGTCTGTCCTCTGAAATGCAGCTCTACCCTAGTGTGCAGCCTTGCCACAGGCTTAAAGCAAAGGGTTGAGTAAGCAGAGACTGAAACCTCTGTAGCCACAAGTAAAAACAAACAAAAAACCAAAACTAGTCCTTCTTCTTTACTAGTTAATTTATCTAGGTACTGTGTCACAGCAGTGGGAAGCTGACCAACACACCTGGCTCAGGCATAGGGTGGCGCAGAATTCTATGGACACACACACACACACACACACACACACACACACACACACACACAGAGAGAGAGAGAGAGAGAGAGAGAGAGAGAGAGAGAGAGAGAGAGAGAGAGAGAGAGAGAAAGAATAAGCCCATTGCAAAGCGATTATAAATTTCTATTGGTAGCATTTGTTCTTGCATTATTATTATTATTTTGCTCTTGATTCTTGTTGAAAAAGAAAAGTACATGAGAAAGCTTAGTCGCTTCCTTTATCTGAGAGACAGAGGCTAGGTGTTAGCTTTGTGTGTTGCTGAATACTGAACTATATCCACTCCAAAATTCATATGCTGAGGGTCTAACTAGCAACAGGGATGTATTTGGAGACAAGACTTTAAGTTAAATGAGATAATAAGTGTTGGACCTTAATCTGATAGGATTGCAATTCATATAAATTGTGGTGGTTTGAATGAGAATGGCCTCCACAGGCTCATGTATTTGAATGCTTGGTCACCAGGGAGTGGCTTTGATGTGATTAGAAGGATAGGTAGAGGTGGCCTTGTTGAGATAGGTGTGGACTTTTAGAGGAGATGTGCCTCCTGGGATGGACTACGAGGCTTCAAAAGTCCATGCTAGGCCCTGTTCTCTTTTCTCTTGGTCTGTGGATCAGGATGTGGCTCTCAGCTACTGCTTCATGCTTCACGCCACATGCTCCCCGCCATGATGATAATGGACTAAACCTCTGAAACTGTAAGACCCTAATTAAATGCTTTCTCTCATAAGCATTGCCTTGGTCATAATGTCTCTTACAGCAATAGAACAGTGACTAAGGTGGTGTGTGTGTGTGTGTGTGTGTGTGTGTGTGTGCGCCGCGCGCGCGTGCGCGCATGTGTATTTATATACAGATAGAACAATATGAACACCCCCAGGTCAGGTCCCCCCAATCTCCTCACAAAGTATATATAAGAACACAGAGGATGGTCATCAGCAAGTCAAGGTTAGAGTTTTGACCAGAGTCTGAATCTTGCTGATCTTTGAAAATGAGATGTTAAAGTTTCTGTGATGTCACTTGTCTGGGCTGTTTTGTTTTGACAGCCCCGGGTGGTCAACATGGATATCTTTGCCTTTAAAATCTAAGTCAAATTCTAAAGCTGCTCACAGCTTGTTTAGAAGCTCACCTCACTTCCTCAGTGGAATTTCAACTCAAGGAAGCCCTTCTTGACTGCTGAGGCGACTAGCCTGCCTTCATGTGTCTTCTCCACCGGGAAATCTCAGTCACAGCACTCACAGTGTTAATGTTATCTCAAGAAGCAGACAAGCTCCATTCCCTGGCTTCTCAATTTGTCAGTTTTCTAGGGTTTGGCTATCTCATGTACTGATTTCCTCATCCATGACATCAACAGTATAGCAATTTCCTGTAAACTATGGTTTGATCATACTGAAATATATTAACTGTGGTGAGTGGTGAAATTGCCAGTGTTGTTATTGTGTGGGTCACACTTTAGGAAGAAACAGCGACAAGCTCTGGGAGATTACGTTTACACTGCGGAATCCGTGATCTCCCCTGAACCCAGAGAAGTGGTGTTTGTTTGGAAGGAGGAAGTTGAGGATCAAGACCAGAGTAATTTTAAAATCAACTCAGTTCTATCTTCCGTCTTGTAGAATCATGCAGGCATCCATTGTAACAGGGTTTGTGAATGGCAAAAACAGAAAGCTAAGTTTCTTTGGATTTAAAAGATATCTTCTCTCTCTCTCTCAATTCCTAAAGCATTGCCTGTTGATATCAACCTTTGGCACTTATATGTTAAACTTCAAGTATAAAGAACATGTTTTATCATCTAAAGTTTCTCTTAAAAATTGTTATTAGGATTTTATGTTTAGGTGTTTTGCATGAATGTATGCCTGCATATCACATGTGTGCCTGGTGCCTGTTGAGTTTAGAAAAAGGAATCAGATCACCTGAAATGGAAGTTACAGATGGTCGCAAGTCACTGTGTGAGTGCTGGGAATCGAACCTGGCATTCTGGAAGAGCAGCCAGTGCTTCTGATGGTTATCATTTCTGTTTTCCAAATAATCTCACAGAAAATAAGCAATTCACCTCTTGAGGACTAAGGATCCTGGAGTTCCTTTTCTTCTAATTTTTTTAAAGATTTATTTATTTTTATTTTAAGCATATGAGTGTTTTGCTTGCAGGCACTCTGTGCATCACATGCATGATCTGCCCACAGATGCCAGAAGAAGGCAATGGATTCCTTGGAACTAGAGTTACAGTTGGTTGTGAGCTGCCATGAGGGGTACTGGAAATGGAACTCAGGTCCTCTGGAAAAGCAGCCAGTGCTTATAACTACCACGCCATCTTTCCAGCCCATCTCTGAAAGTTTCAAACTGAGTCCCTAAGGGAGAAATCCAGTAAAAATACTGAGCACAGCATCTGTTCCACATGAAGAAGTGAGTGGAGTAATAGTAACTAAGTTAGTCATACTTCAAAGTATGTGCTGGGTTTGTTGATCCATTTCAATTGATGGATGAATGATTGTTAGTCTTTTAAAAATTATTTCTGATAAGTACTTTGTTCACCCCAGGGATCAAATCCAGGGCCAGGCACATGCCTAGGAAGGGCTTTGCTGCATCTCCATTCCTGCATAGTTGTTGATCATTGATTTCTCTCTTGCAACTCATCTCTGTTTTATTCCTTCTATGGAAAGTTATGTGAAATGTAAAATCTCATTCTGCTTTATATTTTGCACAAGGGCCAGACAAATCATGGGGGAAGTACAATCATGCTTTGATATACATCACCAATTAATATGAATTGATTTTGAGTGCATTTTGTACACGCATTTCTGTACACACAGGATTTAATCACATAGATGTATGAGTGGAGGCCGGTTTCCTTGAAATTACTCTCGTAAGTGGTTCCAAGTAATGCTTGAGTCCTGCTGAAAAAAAACTGCCAAGAGCTCTTGCATCCAAGTCCCAATTTACATATTACTTTACACAGCGAGTCCCAAAGGCTTCAACTCAAAGAATGGAAAATAAAATTAAACGAATCAATTAGTGTATCTTAGTGCAGTTGTGGTCAAACCTAATAGTGAAGACATTACACATAAAATACATAACAGATTCAGAAAGCAATTCAATTTAATCACATCTTGGATTAGGAGAGACAGGAGTCCAGATCAACAGCATGAGAGAAATGGCTTGCAGCCCTTAGTTGGGGGTATGTGGGAGGGGCGGAGTGCTTGCTTACTTGAAGGGAGCAGAGCTGGTTAAACCCCGCAGTGTGGGTCCAAGGCACGCAGGCGGGACCTCTAGCGTTATCAGGGTTTTTTTTTTTTTTCTTGCCTGTTGTCTTCCCAGACACTGGATTTCTGAAAATTAAAATTTTCTTTTAAGAAAGGTTATTTTTGTTTTTATTTATGTGTGTCTGTGTGAATGTGTTTGAAGGTGTGCATGGAGGCCGGAAGTGGGTGATGGAACCCCTGAAGCTGGATAAAAGCCCCTGTGAGCCACCTAATGTGGGCGTTGGGAACCGATCTTGGGTCTTCTGAAGGAGCCATGGGCCCTCTTAGCTGCCGAGCCCTCTCTCTGGTCCCCACATCCTAGAATTTTGAATCTGGTACTGAATAGTTAATCATTTCACGAGCGTTCTTGGCCTGGGAACTACCTTGAATGGTTCACTGCTCTGTGCATCTCTCTAGCACTTCAGAGACTTTTAAACTTCCCTTCACTGTGTGCTCTCAGGCTCTGTCTGAGCGCAGTCCACATGTGCTCAGACCAGAAGTTCTCAACCTGTCACATATCAGATCTCCTGCATATCAGATATTTACATTACGGTTCATAACAGTATCAAAATTACAGTTACGAAGTAGCAATGAGATAATGTTAGGGTTTGGGGTCACCACAACATGAGGAGCTGTATTAAAGGGTCTCAGCATGAGGAAGGTTGAGAAGCACTGATATAGAAACTTTTGAATATATTTGACTCAGAATATTGTTCAAGAATTTCGTTTTTGAATTGACATGTATTAAGTTTAAATTACATACCAGATTTCTTAGTATGGAAACAAGAATGTAAAATGTCATTGCTAATTATTATGCAAATTGAACTCTGGAAGGGTACTATTTTTAATACGAATTATGTTACTGAAATGGTAACAATGACTCATAGTACTCCAGGTTGAAAGCAAGGCCACTCACACACCAGCAGGTGCTCCGCCACTGAGCGCTTCCAGGCCCTACAGTTTTTATCTGCTTCTTTTTACTTTTTTAAACATAGCTACTGGAAAATTAAAAATGAGGGACTAGTGAGATGGCTCAGCCAGCAAAGTGATTGCCACGAAGTGACTGCATGAGGATCCGAGTTCAAATCTCCAGCACTTGTATAAAAACTGAAAGCTGGGCACAGCTGTTTGCACTTATAACCTCAGCATGGGAAAGATGGAGTCAGGAGACCCCCTGGGATTTGCTGGCCAGTCTGACTGAATCAGTGATCTCCAGGTTCAGTTTAAGACCCTACCTCAAAAATAAGGTGGAGTGAGAAAGACACCTAATGTCAACCCCTTGTTCCACACATATTTTCACGCACGTGTATGGTGATATTTTATTTGTATTAAAATGTTATTTGTATGTTAATAAATAAAGTTGTCTGGGGGACAGAGCTATTAGCAAGCCATAGGAAAGCAGGGCAGTGGTGGCATATACTTGTAATCCCAGCACTTGGTAGGCAGAGCTGGGTAAGTCTCTGTGTGTTCAGGGATACAGCCATTATTGGATACACATGCCTTTAATCTCAATACCAAGCATGGAAAACCTGGAAGTCTATACAGACAGGCCGTGACGAGGTGGTCATGTGGTTGGGTTTACAACCAATGAGAAGGCAGAACAGGAACACTATATAAAGACTTTAACACAGGGGTAGTTCTGGTTCGGAGAGGTAGGACCACTGCAGGAGGAAGGGTAAGGTTTTAGCTCTTAGCTCTGACCTCTTGGCTTTCTTCTTTGCATTGGTTCTGTGTTTCTTATTTAATAAGAAGGTTGGTTACATCTACACATGTGCATGCCCATAGACATGTATACACACATACACTACACACCCAAAACAATAGAAGATGAGAAAATTAAAACAGTTCCAGTGACTCATTTTATACTTTTGTTGGATGGTGCGGGCCTGAGCAGAATGAAACTAGAGGATAAACGTGGCATATAATTTGTTTTTAAATTCAGATGTCACAGTTCACTAATAAAATGGGATGTCTGAAAGAACAGGCTGTATTTGTGTGTGTGTGTGTGTGTGTGTGTGTGTGTGTGTGTGTGTGTGTATTGCCCTCATGGAATATACAGATTTCTCAGCAGAAAAGAGAAGTGTGGAGTCACATGAAAAGGAAGTGGACGGACATGTACATCTGTCTAGCCACCATGTAGCATTCTTGTGTTGACTGTCCTCATGGCCCAGCGGATCAGACAGTCATCACTCCAGCAGGCTAGCCTGTAACCTGGGACCTTTACTCTACATCTGTGCCATGTGATCCAAACTTCCTTAATGGCTTGTTTTGATGTTCTTGTATTTTTGTAAATCTTCAGGATGTGGGATGAAGTCCTGGGAGGAGATGCTATTTTAGAGGACAAAGTCAGTGCTCCTGCTACAGGAGAATAATCCAGAGCAACTCAAGGCCTACAAGCTCAAGATGGGCAGAGACGAACTCACTAGTCCCTCCGCTGTCTTGTTCTCTTAGGTGTGGGTGATCTCTGGGCAGTTCAACATGACTGTATTCGCAGTGTAGGTTATGCGGCATTTCCTTGTATTCACACAATGTGTCAGGCGGTGTTGCCTAACAATAGCCACAGGAATACTTCTCGCCTCTCATGATCTTTAGAATTTTGCAGCTCTCATTGCGAAATGGAGTCTAGGGTGGGTGGGGTGTACCCCTGTCATCTCAGCCCTTGGAAGGCTGAACCTGAAGATTGAGAGTTTGTCAGACTGGGTTACATAGCCAGATCTTGTGTTAAAACAAAATGAAAGAAAACAGAGTACACAAGGAAAAATGGAGATGCTTTGTTGGTGCTAACCACAAGTTGGTAAGGAACAGCTGGAACTCAGCTTTCCTGATTGCCACCCATGTTAGGGTGGGCCTTAGGTGCTGCAGCCACCTTTGAGGCACACATACTCCTATAAGTAGCCCCTCAGCCATGCACCTGTAAGCAACCTTAATAAACTCACTTGTTTACCAAGCTAGATGGAAGTTGAATTATTTCTTTGGTCAATAGTCAGCCTCCTTTCTGGGGTGAATAGACCTTTGTTCATGTCTTTCTGGGGAAAATCATACAGCAAAGTGACATTATGTGACTCCAACCCTAAATACTAGAAGATGGTATGGTTTCTATTGGTGTTTATTCTCTCTGTCTCTGTCTCTGTCTCTCTCTCCCTCTATTTCTAAAAAAGTGAACCCACCAAGCAGAAGAGAAGCATCCTATTCTTAGTGAAGGTTCGAGACTGAGCTTGCAGAATAACCTTCTGTAGATGCTGGTTTATGATAACAACTTTAGTAAAGTTACCTCTCCTAAAATCTTGATCAGTTATTTGTGTTAGGTGCATCACTTTGTGTCTACAAAATCAAGCAGTTGGATTTAGTCCTGAAATAAGAGTCCCCTAAAAGTCTGGGCGATCACACAGCCTCCCACGTAGGAGAATAATAGAAACACATGTACCTTGCGAAACTCCCTAGTATCATTTGTCTTCCAAGCTCCTAGCTAAAAAACGGTCCATGCTAGGGTTTCACTAGCACTTTCTATGAGCTGTGCTATTTTCAGGGTTCAAAAGTGAAGGTAGAGAAGAGAGAAATGGGGATGGAGGTGCTTGGTAAGATAAAAGAGATGCATGAAAGTAGCTCATCAAAGTCCACTTTTGGCAGCCACCTGTTGAGCATGGAGAGAAGATGAATCACCAGTTTAGGCCCATGACAGTTTCTCTGAAATGAGAAAAAAAAAAAGGCCCCAGTAAATGCATGCAGCCTGCTCCCATCATCCCTTTAATAACCTGTAATATTGTAGCAGGATATTTTTGTCACACTGAATCTGATTGATGGGCTTGGCTATAAGACATTACAAGTGTAGAGTAAATTGACCGAACACCTAAACATACAAATTATTAAAAGGAGGGGGAGCAGCCCTTGGCCTCCTGGGGAAAGCAGGCAGGCTTTAGTTAAGATGCTCCTATTTCCAAGTGCAATCTATAGTCTATTGACTTGTGGCAGTGTCTTTTTAGATGTGTGAGGAAATTGTCATACATTGCAAATGAGGAGCTGTTTTGATGCTGGGATCTCAGCGAGTGCCAGGGAGGAATGATATCAGCTGTCTGGTCTGTTCAGGTTAAATGAAGTTGCATTGGTGCCCATGGACAGGTATTCATTTCCCTCTCTTCCCTGGCTGGTCTGTGTGTACAATTACTCTGATTAGGATGAATAGCAATGTGTTCCTGACACCCATTGTATTGACAGTGTGCGGAATTTTCCACTCAAGTGGCACCAGTCATTACTTAGCTGCTCAGATATTGTGACAGGGAAGATCCATGCCTGCCAGTCAAGTCTATGAATGACAAAGAGGACTTAGACCTTGGCCGTATACCTCTAAATGACAGCAGTCAAAGTCATCTCAAGTGAAATATGATAAAACTCTTAGGTGCGACTCTCCTAGCCTCCCACGACAATTTGGGGACTGGGTTTGTTTATCTTTTTCTCCTCATAACCTTCTTTTGTTTTCAGATTGCAACGGTTATGAGATGTTTTATTTCTTCATGCAACCAATACCTGTTTCTTCTGCCTTAGGCCAAGAGGACTGAGCAGTGTAAACGGTAAGGTCCTTTTTGGTTGGAGCTGAGTGATTCTAGATTGGGCCTCTCAGAGAGAGGGGTATTTAAATAAATCTTTACATTGCATAGATATAGGATAGGATCCACACAGATGTGTACAAGGGTTCAAAGGTCAACCAGCATGGTCCCTTGACCTTAAAGTGTTTTCTACTCAGAACTAAAGTTAAAATATGCACAAAATCAATTCTGGTTCCAGCCAAACGCGCTAAGTAAGCTCTCATTCCTCAGATACAAGTGAAACTTGTTAGACTTCTTCACTCACCTCAAACCCCTGAGGAGAATTCATGGGGGTGATTCTCCTTGGGAACAATTCCTGCAGAAAGCGATCTTTCCCTGACTCTTGAGACCACTTGCTTGCTTCATCAGTGTTAGCACTCAAGGTAGATGCTGCCCCTAGCTTTATCTCTTCCACGGTGGGAACAATCCCAGAATCCTTGGCACCTTTGGACATTCATATCTGTCTGACTTTGCTCTTTTGTTTTCTTGCTCACTGCTAAACAAGAAAGGCATTGGATGGACACAGATGACTCGGGCATGTGGAGAGTCCAGGAGCCATCCAAGGCCAATCAAGAAAGGTGAAACGATGCCATGAGGGAGCCAGGGCTTTTGTATCATGCACTCCCTAGTTGGGAAGATACCTTCTCAGTGACAAACGATGCTACCAGTGACAAAGAGAGCATAGACCTTAGCCGTATCTACCTCTTCTCAGTGGTGATGGAGACAAAGGCTGTGTGTACTGTTTGTGTGGACACATAAAATTCCCCTTTCATTTGCTGTACACTCTCTTAACACCTGGAATAGAAGTCAGCCATGAAAGAGGCCTTTTGCCTAGAGCCTTGTGATTATTTTTCTGACTCTTTAGGAAGGATCTGTGAGCTCAGATTTTTTTCCATTCAGCTTTTTACCCTTTCAATCCTGATGACTGTGGGGTGAAGATCTCAGAGCCTCCTTTTCTCCTGGTGTGTTTACTCATCTCACACACCTTTTAGCAGTCCTCATCTCCTCTCCACAGAACAGACCTTTCCAGCTCATGTTTTAGAAGAATTCTGAATTTTCTTCCAGTGGTTTGTATTTCAAAATACTGGTCCTTGAGGAAAACATAAGTATTTTTTTTGTACGTATCGATACATAGGCTTGTGCATTTTTCTCCAGAAAATGGAAGCATTCTCCTTTAAGAGAGCCCAAATGCAGATTCACTGGACAAGCTAATTGAAGGAATGATTAAATTACAAAAGCATTTTTTCTCTCTAAGAGTTAAATCAAAATTCTCTTGAATAGCCTTTTAAATTAAATATAATTACATTTATGTTTACAATTACATATCATATAAAATACAACATAACATAATCATTATATAATTGCATAATCTATTCATATGTAATGCTATATATTAATACATATGATTTTCTTAATTACTTTTGATCATGTCTATAATAAAATGAATTCCCTCTTTTATATACATTGAAAACAGTAATATAGCAATAGTCAACATTTTGGCTTTTGAAGCCATAGTGTATACAGCTCATAAGTATTTATTAGGAGACAGTTTCTTTAAAAAAATCTTTAAAATTAGACTTGGAGGTGGCAGCCCTCATTTGTAAAGCTTCAGGACAAATGACGCCCTTGGGAATGGAACCTGTTTTAGATTCGGTTTTGGAAAACATTTTTTTTGGAGATGTGTCAAATTATGGGAGAAGTTTCTGGCTTAATCTTTCAGAAGAGAGTGTGCCTCCTCCCAGCCCCAACTGCTTCTTCTCCTACCTTAATTTACTAAAGATGAGTTACTCTCTATCAACCACCTATATGTCTTGTGAGCCATATTGATCTCAGACGTGTGATGCAGTCCTTGGCTAAGATAAAATTGGTTTAATGGTCCCCTTTCCCCCTCCCAGTATTTCTAAGGATACTTAAGCATGCAGGAGATACCACAGGCCCCTTTCCCCATCAGGAGAGCGCGTCTAGGAAGCTTACAATGAAGGACATGTCTTCCACAGCATCATCAATACCTTGATAGCTCTGGGCTAATGGAATCTTTGACTTTCAGTTCTTGTTGGTAATAGGTCCAGATGTAGACATTTCTGTGGGACATTCTCTGTTGGCACACACTTTCTCTTCTCCCTGTTCCATGGAACAGTTTTCAAGAGAATGAAATGACTACATTTCTGGCTATAGCTCTTTCACTAGGGTTAAAAATTATTATTTTTGCTTGATGATCACATGTATTTTTTCTCATTTTTATTCTATTTGAAAAGTAAAGATTTCTCCAAATCTAAAAAAAGTTTGCATTCTTTTTTTTTGAGATTTATTTATTTTCATGTGTGTGTGTGTGTGTGTGTGTGTGTGTGTGTGTGTGTGTGTGTGTACAAGCGCGTGTCTGTGTCTGGGTAAATTTAGGTGCACCATGTATGAATGTGCAGGTGCTTTTGGAGGGCTTGGCCCCCAGAGCTCTAATTACAGGCGATTTTGAACTGCCCGATGTGGGTCTGGGAACTGAACGAAGGTCCTCCAGAAGAGCAGCAAGCACTCTGAGCTGCTGAGCTGTTTCTCCAGCTCCAACATTTTTATTCTTAAGTGGAAAGTACTGACTGACATTTGCTCCAGATCATCGTCTGTAACAATTCAAGTATTGAGGCCAAAGAAATGGCTCAGTGGTTGAGAGAACACACTACTCTCTCTCTCTCTCTCTCTCTCTCTCTCTCTCTCTCTCTCTCTCTCTCTCTCTCTCTCTCTGGTTTTTTGAGACAGGGTTTCTTTGTGTAGTTTTGAGGCCTGTCTGGGATCTCGCTCTGTAGACCAGGCTGGCCTTGAACTCAGAGATCCGCCTGTCTCTGCCTCCCGAGTGCTGGGATTAAAGGCGTGTGCCACCACTGCCCGGCAGAGAGTACATACTACTCCTGCAGAAGCCCATACTTCCTTTCCCAACAGCCACATTGGATAGCTCACAACTACCTGTAACTCTAGTTCCAGAAGATCTGATGCCCTCTTCTGGCCTCTGAGGGCACCTGCACTGATATGCATATACCCCCCCCCCCCCCGCCATGTAATTAAAGCTGAAAAATTATTTAAAGTTTAAGTATCTTAGACTTTGTTTTAAAAGGGCTACCAAGAGTGAGCAATAGTGAGTTATTAGATACACAGTGCATTTACTAATAGTGGTTTACACATGTTATCTCAGTCTTCCAAGTACCTCATGGGATCAGGTGGGAAGTCCCGCTGGCCACATTTTTCAGGTGCAGACTGAGGGGAGCACTACAGACTCAGATCATAGCCAGCCCTCCAGTAAGAGGTGATGGTCCACCTTGGTTCTGCCTCCCACATTGCTGCTTCCCTTTTGTGAATGCACTGACTTTTAGGGGTGTCTATGTCAGGTGGGTGTGCAGACTCTGTTTGTGCTCTGGTGTTGGAATAGCAAGCTAATTGCTTCGCTGATTCTCCCAGGGGTTGCTATTCTATTTGTGGTAAGAACTCTAATTGGAAAAAGCAACATTAAGCCTTTTCTAGGCTTGTGTTATTGCAAAAGTGATGGTCACACAAACATGGGACCCAGTCAAACTTGATCTTATAATTCCATTTGGGAATGTTCTTTTTTTTATTTTTATTTTTTCAAAAAATTACGTGTGTAAGTGTCTTCCCTTCATGTATGTCTGTGTGCCATGAACATGCCAGGTGCCTGCAGACGGCAGAGGAGGGTACTTGATTCCATGGAACTGGATTACAAACTGTTGTTAGCCACCAGTGCTGAGAATCAAACACTGGTCCTGTGGAAGAGCAGCCAGTACTCTTAACAGCGGAGCCATCTCTCCAGCCCTTGGAATATTCTTAACTCAGATTTTGACGCTATCATTTCTGTTTCCTAAGTAATCTTATAGAAAGTAAGCTGTTTACCGCTCAGTGACTGAGGGTCACGGAGTTTAGGGTTTCTTTTCTTTATATTTATTTATTTTTGAGACAGAGTCACACTGTGTAGCCTTGGCCAGCTTGGAACTCACAAGGTAGACCAGGATGGCCCCAAACTCATAAAAACCCACCTGCCTCTGCCTTCTAAGTGCTGGAATTAAAGTTGTGTATCACCTTCCCTTCATGGCTGACGGAGTTTCCTGTTTCCGACTTTCGTATCTTTTTATTTCTTCCGCTTTTACTGCAGCGGGGTCTTCTACATAGTTCAGGCTCACCTTGGACTCATCACCTTCCTACCGTGGTTTCCTGAGTGCTGAGATTAGAGGCCTGGGCCACCATGCCCAGCATTCTTGTCTCATTTCTGATGATGATTTAGCATCGTTTGGCTTATTTGGCATTGCTTACTCCTCCTCTTGTCCAGAATAGCAGAGGATGATGAGATACTGTGGAAACAGTATTTGGGACTTGAATGTGGCTTTAACACTTAGGGACAAGGCCTGATGAAGGTCAAGTGAAAGACAATTGGAAGTGACAGAATGGTGAAAGACTTTTGCAAATATTCCTGGGGACTCTAGGGTATAAACTTGGATATTTTGACTTTCGGTTTAAATAATAATTTTCTTTGGATTTTTCTCTAGGGTCCTGTTAATTCCTTTGTTTATTAGTAGGTTGGGTACCCTAGGATGTTCAGAAATACCAAATGTCAGGCATCCCTATTGTGCCTGTTGGTGTTGGGTGAGAGTGACAGATATGTTGTTATACTTTGGTGTGTAGTTACTTTTCTACCCATCAAAGTTCTGATAAAGGAGCTTCTACAAGCATGGTTGGAAATTAGAACCTGTCAATATAGAGGGTTTTGTTTTGGGTCAGGATTTCAGTATGTATTCCCGCTATTTACCTCAGGATAGCCTCAAATCCACAGACTCCTCTCGTGTCCAATTCTCAAGTGTTGGGTTCTAGGCATGTACTCTGAAGCTGAATAGAAGACATTTGGTGCTGTCTCTTCCTATTACAGATTGCTCCCATCTTATTATTTCCCTAAAAGGCTGATGTCCACCATTTGCAAATGATAGGGTTCCTCTAGCAGCTTCTATAGAGTAGATGCAGGGGCTGCAGCTAATTCATAGAAATGCTTAAGCAGGGAAAAAAATGGCTTCAATGCACAAAACATGGATACTCTTTGGGATCAGGGGAACGTTGCTCACAGGGAACGTAGGTAAAATAGCTCCAAAAGAGAACTTACAGGCAGACTTTCATCAGTAAGTGTTAGCTGCCTCTGGGAAGCCGGGAGCATCTGTCAGGTCTTGTTATCGCCACTGGGTGTCACTCCAGGCAGCCTTCTAGTCAAGGTTAAAATATAGTTAAGGGGATGCTCAGCTAAACACACTGAAGGGAAATAATGGAAGGAACAAAAAGTGTCTCTCTCAACATGTATTAGGAGTTTGAACGAGAGGGAAGAAAGTACCATGAATGGAATGAAGCTAGAGATATAAAGAATTGCAGTTGGAGCTTTTCAAGACAGAGGCCACCCTACTGGCTCACTGAAGCAAGACCTCAGAAAGAGAAAAAGCCCAGCTGGTTCGCTCACCGCACAGTACGAGTATTTCTAAAGGATTTTGATTCATGTGGCCTACCACGTTCTTGGAATGCCATACCTGGTTGCAGGAAAGGTCATACACCTTTTACTCCGTGTCCTCTCGGTGTCTGTGGCATATACAGGAGGGCGGTCCTAGAGGAAAACATGTGCTCACCACAGCCGGCACTGGCTTGCAGCTTTGGCTCCAGCGTCACACTGCCTTGGGCACCTATTTGACCTGCTTTGCCTTATAAATCATCGCATTTGATTCACGTAAACACCTGCATCTCTTTGTCTCATTTCTCCATGATCTAACTGGAACTTGGGGCCGGGGTATAGACTGGGCCGGTGGGGTGAAGAGACAGAGGGAGATGAGAATTTGGGAGCTGCTCCCTGTGTTCCTTCCCTTGCACCTCCCTCTGCTGAAGGGTGGGCCCTGCAGCGGCACTCAGCACGGTTCCCTCCCACCACCCCTAAGACCCCCTCTTTTCTCACCCACGACATCAGTGTTGGTTCCTAGTAATTTAATACACTGTTTTTTCTCATGAAATACAAACCAAGGAAGATGGTTTATCCTGATTATAAAAACAAGGAATCCTAGTTTTTGAAGACCTAGGAATAGTTGAAAAAATCCTGCTGTCCTCCAGCTTTCACCAAGTGACATCAGATTTTTTTTTTTGCCTTTTCTTCGTTTGTGTGTTTATGGTCGCCTTGTCACTGAATTTCACTGCTTTAATTCACTGTGTTTTTCACTGTTAGACGTAGTTTTCCTGTTTCACAAGTGACAAGTATGTGAGTTATCTATTGCTGTGAGCAATGGTTACAAAACCTGGTACTTTAATTTATTTTTCATTAAAATTACGTATATAGGTGATTTGCCTGTGTGTATGTTTGTACACTATGTGCGCTAAGTGCCCTTGGCGGGTGGATCCTCTGGATCTGGATTTAGAGATGGTTGTGAACCTCCATGTGGGTGCTGGGAATCAAACCAGGGTCCTCTGGAAGATCAGCTAGTGCTCTTAACTTTTGAGCCACCTCTCCAGCCTCCAAACTTAGTGATTTTAAGTGACAAGCATGTAGCATCACAGTTTCTGTGGGCTTGAGTGCTTGAGTGCTGTTAGCCAGGGCCTGGCTCAGGCTCTGAGACTCAAGCTTCCAAGGAGCCTCTGGAGTGGGGTCATCTCATTACTCTTTCTGGTATGGTATCTATCCACACAGCAGCTCACAACATGGAGGCTCACTTCCCTGTCAATGAAGGAGCCAACCACAGAATGGAAGAATGCATCAAGACAGAAGCCAGGTCTTTGTAACTTCCCCTGGAAGGTACTGTGGTACCCTTGCCATGATCTGTTCCAGAAGAAGGCCCAGATTCAAGGGGAGGCAGCCACACAAGCCTGCAATGACTGCAGAGCATCTTGGAATTAGTTGTCTCTGACAGGAGACCGGGAGGCTGTGAGCTTTTGATACGATTACTGTGGGCTCATATTATTGGAATTTAGTCTCTACCATTTTGTGATCTAGGCAATTGATTTGAAGAACATTTTCTTGTAGCATGAAGTCTTGAGATTGTTACCAAATCCACTAAAGATTTTATGAGGGCACCCAGCACTTTGAATGGCATCTCGGATGGCTTCTAATAGTACAATGTTTATAATTGCAAAGCTTTGGTCTATATTTCCTTACTTACTTTCTAGGAAAAGGTTGTGTTACTTGATGCTAAATGGGACACAATTTCCTCCCTCTGGTTCCTTGTAGGACCAGCAACATACATTCTTAGGAAACTTCTAAAATGCTACACACTTGTTTCTGAGGCAACAGAAACAGCAGGCTGGGTTCTGATTGATGGAGGCGAAGATGAGAAAAACAACTAAGTATCAAAGTGTATCAAGGTTGTATCAAGTGTACCAACTAAGTATCAAAGTGTATCAAGTGTATCAACTAAGTATCCATGTATATCAAAGTTGGTTCAAGTGTATCAACTAAGTATCCATGTGTATCAAGGTTGGTTCAAGTGTATCAACAAAGTATCTGGGAGGGTTGGCTTGTTGAAAAGTGAGGGAAAAATAAAGTGGTCTTAAAAGGTACTCTGGCGTCCTGTGGGGTGGTGGCAGAGGGTACTTGATATTTTATGCTGGAAGAAATGTCCAGTCCTTCAACTTTTTAGTTCTGTTCTTTGGGGACCCAGGTAGAATCTTCTTCTTTTGGTCGCCCTTCCCTTTGCCAACTCTGTGTGGCCCTGAAGACCGATAGCGATTTTAAGCTATTGGTGAAGAGAGAGGCTGTGGACTCCTGACCTCCCCTGTCCAGTGGACGGAAGGAACTGAGCAATCCACTGTTTCAACACAGGAGGAGCCACATGATCCCAGATTTCCAGGTTGTCATTTGTCTCACCCAGGAATGCTTCTGGCTGCTCGGAATGGAAAATTCAGCACTGTCTGTTTTAACACAGTCATTTATTCCATGTCAAAATGAGCCTGGGATGGTTTGGTTTCTGGTGTAGGTTTGGCCGCCCTCCAGTATCATCACGGACCCCAGTTTTTCCATCCTTCTGCTCTCCAAATTTGATGGGTGTATTGGGCTCTGTGCTTGTCTCTTGGTCATAAGAAGGTTACCACAGCTCCAGGCATCACGTCTGGATCTAAAATGTGAAAAGAGAAGTGATGGCGAAGAAGCTTTCCTCTTGTCCTTTTCTCTGTCAGGACAGCAGACAGTCCGTTAAAGAGCCACTGGATTTGTGTTCACTTGCAGCTAGCTGGAACAGAGTCGCACAATGACCACCAGCTGGAAGAGTGAGAAAGCAAGGATTTCATTTTATCCCCCACTATCATCAAGAATGGAAAAGGAGAAAGGGTGCGTTCCTGTTGATCCAGCCAAGAGCGTCTATCATAATGTTCTGAGCACAAAATCTAATAGAAACATTGCTTCACAGGATGGGAATTTTGTACCATTGCAGACAAAATATCACCCAATAAACTTGGCTCAATACAGTATTTTATGGTGACAATATTCAAAGTTCTAAACCCTTGACATAAAATGTTCCTTCAGAAAAATTGCTTAAGTTGTATATATCTGTAGTATATCATTTAAGTTTTTTATAATTTGTTTTTAAGATGCTAGGGAATAAACACAGGTTATCTGACATGATAGGAAAGTGGTGTACCACTGAGATACATTGCCAGCTCTTAGTTTTTAATTTTAAGATGAAAATAAAACCATTTCCTAAAATGTTTTTAAATGAGTCATTAACTTTGTGCTATTAATGTATGAGAATATGCATGATGAAGTTTTCTGGAAGATACATAAATTTTCTATTAATTTTCTATTTGTGAACAGCAATGTATAGAATAATTCTGTCAAGATTGAAATATAATGAATGGCATATGGAAAATATTTCAATCCCATGATAGAGAAACTTTTCTTCCATTCTGCATAAGACAATTTATTCATGGATAAAATGGATTCAGTGAATGAATGAATGAATGAATATGACATTCTTTAAACTGGTAAATAGTCATTTGTGATAATAGTTTTAATAAGTTTTACATGCATAATGAAAAAGATTGTGTGTATAGGTGCCCATGGAAGCCATGAATGGGTTCTGGATCCCTTGAAGCTGGGGTTACAGGTGGTTGTAAGCTGCATGGACTTGGGTGCTGGGAACCAAACTCAGGACCTTTGGAAGAGCAGCCAGTGCTTTTAACTGCTGAGCCATCTCTCCAGCCCTACATGTATTTATAAATGTAGTTTGTTCTTATAATGTAGTTCTCAGAAAGAAAACAAAACACAATTACAAGAGTACAAAAGCATCAAAAATCCAAGTGTAACCTTGACTTTCTTCTATAGTGAAGCACCTGGTGCCCAAATAAGATGCGCAGGAAGAAAAGAGTAACACTTTAAACCTTGGAGCTGTCCTTTGGAGGACATGACTTCCTATTGGATAATCTGGGTCATGGTTACTATGAAAGAGAGCTTGTGCTTGGGAGGAGAGGGTTAACTTTAGAATCTCTACTGATAAAACTAAGTAAACCGTTATTATTATATACCCCATTTTGTATAGAGGTTTTAAAAGTCTTTACTTTTTTCTTTAACTTATCATGAATAAGAGATGACTATCTGAACATTATTATGTTGGGAAACATTAAATTAAATATAAAATCTAAGCATTATAGTATCTCCTATAATTAAATCTTTAATGTTCCCTTGTAAACCTTTTAAGAAGTGGGTCTATTAGACCTTGGGCCTGTGATGGTGTCATGACGTGTGGAAGACTTTGTTTATACAGTGGAAGTTTATTCAGCCAGTGCTTGGTGCCCGACACTGTGCTGGGTTACCCAGAACCCTCTGTCACTATTTATTCTCAACGAAGAGGCAAATAAGCCAGGACTGGGGGCTGAGAAACACGTGTCAGGTTAGGCAAACACAGGGTGTCATGTCGGCTCAGAAGGAGCTGAGGGAAAGTTTTCTGGAGGACGTTATCCTTGAGAAGAGTCATGGAGAGTAACAGCCGGAGATGTGTGGCCATGGGAGCTGTGGACAAGATTGCTCTAGGAGGAGCAAGCGACCCTGGCTAGGGCTGCTGACAGTACAGCCATGGCTCTTCTTTCCCTGTAGGCATCCGTAGTGAAGCGTTTAGTCGTCTTTGCATAACTAGCTTTCTCTGACACCATCTACGTGCCTTTACTTGCTTTAAATTTACTGATCACTGTGTCTTCTTTGGGTTTGATACAGTTGAGACATTTTCAGTGATTTTCATCACCCCCTAATTCCCAGCACATCTGTCTCTGCTTTGCCTCGACAAAGGAAGCTCATGAGATGTGTCTGTGCCTGGGCTCTTGGAGCATTTCTCTCCCATTCCCTAAGCCCCTCCCCTCAGAAGTGTGCTTCTGGATCCTTGGCTGTCCCAACCTCTCTCTCCATTTAACATTTATTCTATTCCATAAATAAACAGGCCCATCACCCGTAAGAACCTTTTCAATGAGAAAAACCTTTACTCATGACTAAAGCTTTCTTGTGAGTAAAGGTTTTCCTCTTCTGCACTCCAAACATAACTCTCAACTGAACAGAATAAGAAAGAACATGTTCTAACAGTGACTTATGTAGTAGTTGCCTTGCCTGTGTCATTGACGGATTCAGTTTTTTTTTTTTTTTTTTTTTTTTTTTTGGTTTTTCGAGACAGGGTTTCTCTGTGTAGCTTTGCGCCTTTTCCTGGAACTCACTTGGTAGCCCAGGCTGGCCTCAAACTCACAGAGATCCGCCTGGCTCTGCCTCCCGAGTGCTGGGATTAAAGGCGTGCGCCACCACTGCCTGGCATCGGATTTTGTTTTTTATCCTATTATTTAGTTAGAAAACTTTTCATCATTTTGTTATTTTGACATCAGATAGATCTTGGGACATAAATATACACATCTTCCTTAGTTAATACAGCAGCATTCCCAGTAAAGCCATCAGACGTAAAAAGAACTCAAGGTACAGACCTAGTACCTCTGCCATGTACCCAAGACCTTAGTCATCTCAACTTCTCTTGATGTTTCCAAGACACAAACAAGTGAAGATATGTTAGCCCTGAAAACTGAGGTTATTGTATACTTGTTATAAAATCAGAATATCAAAATGTAACACAAAACAGCTCACAGTGGGTGATTGATGTATTTGGAAATCATTAGAAATACTGAATGATACAAGTTACATTACCTAGCCATGATGACAAAACCAACATGATCCCATCACAAAACAAACATATAGATCAATGCACTGGAGTACAGGACCCAGACAGAGACCCACATAGCTACAACATGTGATTTTTGATATGTGTGTCAAAACACACATTGTAGAAAAGACAGCCTCTTCAACAAACGGTGCTGGGGAAACCACAGTGATGCTAATCCTCATCTCTTGCACTGTACACAAACCATTTCCAAATGCTCAAGGACCTTTATGTAAGACTAAAACTCTGAAAGTGTTAGAGGAAAAAGTGGGGAAAACACTTTGGGGTAGAGGCACAGATACAGACTTTCTTAATAGGACTCCAGATGTTTAGAAAATAGTGCAACAAGAGACAAATTGGATTTCATGGAATTGAAAAGCCTTGTATGGCAAAGGAAAATAGTTAATTGAGCAAAGAGCCTACAGAAAGGGAGAAAATATTTGCTAGCTATGTATCTGACAGAGGATTAATATCTAGAATATAGAATAAACTAAAAATCTTGGCAAAAAGAAATCAAATAACTCAACCAATAAATAGGTTGATGAAATAAACAGTTCTCAAAAGATAAAACACAAATGGCCAACAAACATATGAAAAAATGTTCAAGTTCACTGACCATAAAAGAAAAGAAAATTAAAACTACATTGAGTTTTATTATTATCTCAGTCAGAATGACAGCCATTAAGAAAACAAATAACAAATTTGAGGGGTCATATGGAAACCCACTATAGTAGAAGCTTCTTAAAATACAAACATATATGAAAGAAATTTAAATGGACTCACCGAATAACAGGAAGACAAAGCCCCAATTAGATCTCTCTCACCACCAAGTGAAGCTTCCAGGACCAGGAGTGGGTTACATCCACTCAGACTATTGCCAAGGCTACTGATTGCTGTCCATAAACTGGTGCTAAGGCCCTGTTGCCGAAGACAACACTTATATATCTCATTGAACACAGGGAAGTTGAGCTGATGCCTAATTAGAACCTTCACCCCTACTGACTAGTTAGTGTTTATGGTGGGAGGTATTCTGCACGCTACCGAGAAGAAAAGTTAAACCCCAACCCAGCTATAAACCTTTGGATCTATAGTGGTGCCTGGTCGGCTTGATATACCGGTGCAATAACGGCACAAAAGTTATGGGAGTCACCAACCAACCACTCCGTGAGATGGAACCCATACTGCTTGGGTGGCCAAGAACCTGAGATTAGATAGACCGGGTGCCTACGGAGAAACCAAATACTATTTTTCTGCTAAAGGAATATGGTAATAAAATGACTCCTAATGACATTCTGCCATATCCATAGATCAGCACCTTGTTCAGCCATCATCAGAAACATTTCCTCCTGCAGGAGATGGGATCTAACACAGAGACCCACAGCTGGACAACATGCAGAGAGTGAGAGATCTTAGAACATCTAGTCCTAACGGGGTGTCTTTATCTAAGCCTTCCCTTCAGGTCTCAGAGAGCTGTGTAGAAGATGAGGCCGAAAGAGTGTGAGAGCCAGTGGGGATGGAAGACACAGGAAAAGCCCACACTCAAAAGGACTGATTCACGTGTGAACTCACAGAGATTGCGGCAGTACACACAAGGCCTGCAGAGGGCATCCCAGCATTGAGAGGGGAAGTGGACACAAGTCCCCATCCCTACCCAGAAGCTGTCTCCAATTGATAACTGCTCACAAAGAAAAAATTATTTTTTTCCCAATGGAATCTCACTAGGTATAAAAACTACACTTAAGGGAAGCCTTATGTCCATCATAAGACAGGCAACACACAATGAACTCAACAGTATTTTTGGAAATGTTTTATCTTATAATGCCTTGTTTGGATTTTTTAAAAAAAGCTTACTTGTCTTTTGCTTAGATTTTCTGTTTCTATGGATTTTGTGTGTGTGTTTCTTGTGTTTTTTTCTCCCCCCCTCCCGTTTGTTTCCTTTTATTAAATTCTGGCTTGTTTTATTATTGGCCTGTTCGTTTTCGAGAGAGAGAGAGAGAGAGAGAGAGAGAGAGAGAGAGAGAGAGAGAGAGGAGTTGGATGGATGGGGAGGTGGGGAGTATCTGGGAGGGGGATGAGGGAGAGGAAACTGGGATCAGGCTATATTGTATAAAATATTTTCAACAAAAAGAAAAGAAAACAATACCAAATGCTAGCAAAATAGAAACAAAAGGGAGCCCTTATATATTGTAAACTTGCTGAGCCTCTATAGAAACCAGGATGGAGGTTTCTCAAAAAATTTAAAATAGATCTATCATACTATAGCTATACCACACTTGAGTATTTATCCCAAATTCCAAGTCCATATCACAAAGATACTTGCATATCAATGTTTATTATAGCACCATTCACAAAGCTAAGTTATGGAACTAACATAGGTGTTCAGTGAAGGATAAGGAAAATGTGGTATGCATACACAATGGGAATGTTCAGCCTTAAAGAAGAATAAAGTTATGTTGTCTATTGGAAAATGAATGTAATTGGAGATAATCATTATGTGAGTTAAGCCAATCTGAGAATGACAAATATTGTGCTTTCATTGGTGCCTCTTAGATTTTACATGGATAAAATAATGTATGTACATTTGGTATGAAAGCAGCAGTCAGCCTGTCCAGGAGAATAAAGAACTGACTGGGGAGTGGAGAGGGCAGAGTGGTATGAGGGGAATATGCTCAATACACAATACATAGCTGCATGAAAATATCCCTAAGTAACCATGTGCAATGAACACGTACAATGAAAAGTTAAAAAATAATAACAAAGAGAAAATACTGGATACTTTTGGAAGGACACCAAGGCCCCAAATAGTGGTTACATAGGATCCTAGAGTCAACAACTTCACAAGAATGCTGTTAGCTCTTGGAAGAAAATATTGAAAATGACCCAAGTTCAAGCCATCAAGTTGAACATTATTCAAAGCTGTCGGATGAGTATCGGCATGGCAGAGGAATCCTAAAAAGTACTAGGCAAGTGCCCTCAGCCTCATGGTGTCAGAGTGAGAACAGGAAGGGAGGGAGAGACATCTTGTCACTTGGGAAAGAGATGCAAAAACATTATTTATGGCTAAATACATTAAAATGCTTATTTGAAATACTAACATGGAGAAAATCAAATACAAGGAAGCATATTTTGAATAAGCTAGGCTCAGGCTATCTGACAAGTTGAATTGAGAACCACAGGAAATTCCCTTTCCCAGAAAATTGCATCGGAAGCCTTTCTTATTTTGGATAAATGGAGATCAGCTTAGTAAGAGTTGACTGGAATTGTTTGTCACGTGACAAATGGAAATGATTTCCCTTTTTTGGAGTGTTAAGATGAGCCTCAAGGAAGGTGGGCAAGAGGATACTGAGTTTTCTTACTCCTGAGCCTGGGTGAATGAAACCAAGCTCAGGGTAAGCGCTTTCAATCAGATTTCAGTTGGTTGGGCCTGGAAACCACTTTTGCTTGGGCCTTGTAATTTCATATCTCTGATATGGCTGGGATGTCATGCTATCTGGGTCATAAAACTGATGCCCATGGTTCAGTAATACAAGGAAATCATTGTATATATGCACCCGTATCCATAACAATACTGCACACATTCATGCTTACAAGACATTCAGAGCTTTTCAGGTTCACCTTCAGGGTTTAAAAACATGCAACATTTGGTATTCACATTTAGGATCTCAGGAGTGGAGGGACAATTTCCATAGTCTTATAAAGCATTTCCAGTTGGGCGTGGTTGGATGTCCACTTGGGAAGCTGAGGCAGGATTATGAGTTCAAGGTCAGCCAAGGCTACCCAGCGAGACCTTGTCTAAAAAAAAAAAGCAAAAACAAAAACAAA
Organism: Peromyscus eremicus; assembly: GCF_949786415.1. NCBI lineage: Eukaryota > Metazoa > Chordata > Mammalia > Rodentia > Cricetidae > Peromyscus > Peromyscus eremicus. The sequence goes on from NC_081426.1 coordinate 89,386,853, forward strand.
CCAAAAACAAATCATATTTTCTCAAGACATATACTGCCATATACTATGCCTATATACTAGAGATAGGCGTATTTCTCAGCTACCAGAGATTTGAACCAATACATTTCTGAGCGGAGTGTCTAATATTAGTTATATGCAACGTGACTCCCCAGATGGGGAAAAAGCAGCATGTTGGTTGCATATTGCATTTCATGCTTCATGTACCGTGCTGTGTTGGTGGTAGAGAGACCCACAGAAACTTGTGGCTGTTACCATGTTATTCCAGCTGGAGTCAAATTCTGGGGACAGGAGGTCCCTTCTCTCCTCTGGGGGATGGATGAGAGAGTGGCTTGGGGACAGCGTTGGGGATAGTTGCTGTTTTTCTCCAGGTGTTTGATCTGACTGACGGCCCTGTCTGAACTTCCTAGTCATTTGCCATTTCATTAGCTGCCAGGTTTTCAATTTCTGCCTCTTGGAAGTTACACCGCTTTGAACAAGTCCCCACAGTAATTGAATTTGCCACAGAAATAGAACACTGGAAAATTTCATTTTCTTCTTCCCTGCTTGAAGGCAAGCAAGCAGGCAGGGCACACACATTCCTGCTGGGCTCCTCTTCTTTGCTTTCTTGGCCCTGTTTCCCTCCCTTCCCCCACGCATTCAATAACCCTCCCGCCATCCGGTTCCCAAAGCAGGTAGACGGTCACACACACAAAAAGGCTGCTTTCAAATCGTCTCAGAGTGCATCAGGCTGTCACTTTGTAATTTTCTTCTAAATGCCTTCCACAAATAATGGTTTTCAAAATGAGCATTAACAGGCTTGATTACATGAAATTGTCCTTTTAATTTACACCAGGATTCTATTGATCACACAAGTGCAGATTAAAGTGTTCAATGAAGCCCGTGATGAGGTATTAACCAGCTAAGGGTCCTCCAGGGGCCGCCAGGGAGGCCAGGAATATGCTAGGAGTGTACAGTTATTTCCCCATAATGAAGTGGCACTATGCGAAGGCATGAATCGCTGGCAGGGAGAATAGATCCGAGATGATGAGCTCTTCAAAGTCATTTCTCCCTCACTCATTCAGCCTCATGCCCAGCTCCTCCTGCGGTTCTTCTGCATTACTTGTCATGAAATGCCAGGATTTACTTAGCCAGCTGATGCAATTTTTATGACCTTATTGCTTTTTCACCATGGTAATAGTTTTGAATCAATTTATCAATCCAGCGGTGCCATCAGACATATTGCCCTGAAGATCAAGTCCAGGTCATTCCATCAATTCACTGCGGTTTACGAAGATAGAGAAAAAAGCCAGGCCGTGACGGCTATCAACTTCAAATGGCTTAGTAAACATGCCTCGCCTGCTTTAACTGCTTCACTTCTGACTCTGGACCTTTGTACTCCTAGGTAGGACCACCCAAATCAGCCTGGTGGATGCTGGGTTTCAGGAGACCCTGGGAAAGCAAAAGGCACCTCTCAGCAGCTCCTGGGCAGTGGCTGGCACAGATCTTGGAAGTGTGGCTTGGTCCAGCACACAAAGTTGTTAGTGACATGCTACCCAAACTTCATGGCATTTGTCTCACCAACTGGACAACTTGGGGAAGAGGAGTGAGAGGGTCTCCCTTCGTAATGGGTTTTGCGGCAGGCTTGGGAATCACATTCCAATCCATCTTCCCTCTACAGGAGATGCTGGTCAGTAGTAATGGCTTCAAAAGATGAAAAATCTGTAAGTCATTTTTCACAGGATGAGGTGTCACAGGGGGCAGGACACAAAGAAAGAATAGCACACTTGTTGGAAGAAATGATCTCTTAGGAAGAGAATGAACATTTCCTGCCCAAGGGAGACAGGGAAGGGGGGCAAGAAGTGACCCTCTGGCCACTGAGTTAGATTGCTGGTGTTTGCTCGGATAAAACACTAGGTGTCTCTTGGGAATTCAGTTTTTTTTTTTATTATTATATCAGTTGCATTCAGAGAAACTGGGTTATTTGTATATTCCCTGTATGTATATATTATGTCAAAATTTGAAATCCTATACCTAGAATTCTGGAAATAAATTATTTGCCAAAGATGGTGATGGTGAATTTTTACATTATTTAAAATGTATTGTTTTCAAGGCTTTAATAGAGATTAAATGAATGCCATCAGCCTTGTGCTTTGCTGGGAGGCCGCTGTACTCAGAATTTAAAATGGGATTTGTCAGATCCCAAGCCTATGTCGATTCTATAAAAATTTAATGATCTACTTCCAGGTCTAGCAGCATTTAGGATTTATTTACAGTCTTCATTATAAAATTTGTCCAAAATATACACATTCCCCAAAGACGTCTGAGCTCAGCGGTAGAAATATAAATGTACCAAAGTGAAATATAGCAGATGATAAAAATCTCTTTGCTAGGCATGTTTCCTCCTTTTTCTCCACTCCCATTTTATTCCACTCTTCTCTTTGGTAAATACTAAAGGAGGCAAGCAAGACTTTTCTGTTCCCATGGAACATTCTAGGGGAGGCTGTTGTGGAGGATGCATATCGATTGTGCTGTTCTCGTCCCATTCTCAATATTCAGCAAAGTGAGAACTAGAAATCAGGGTAAGAAACCAGGAACAATGACATCAGGGCTTGTGTGGGAGGAGTGCTGGTGATGACGTCAGGGCTTGTGTGGGAGGGGTGCTGGTGATGATGTCAGGGCTTGTGTGGGAGGAGTGTCGGTGATGACATCAGGGCTTGTGTGGGAGGAGTGCCGGTGATGACGTCAGGGCTTGTGTGGGAGGAGTGCTGGTGATGACGTCAGGGCTTGTGTGGGAGGAGTGTCGGTGATGACATCAGGGCTTGTGTGGGAGGAGTGTCGGTGATGACGTCAGGGCTTGTGTGGGAGGAGTGCCAGTGGTCATCTGCAGTAGTTCTTTCCTAGTGCAGAGGAGGAAATCCTTTACCTGAAGTTCAGAGACGCTTGGTTGTCTATTTCCTCCTAATTACAAAACCCAAATAAGTATTCTACTCCTCAGCCTCTGTACCTGAATGTCTTATCAAAATTCTCTGATGGGCTGGAGAGATGGCTCAGGAGTTAAGAGTGCTTCATGCAGTCACCAATGGTTCCCTGCTGTCGTCTTCCCCGGTCTGACAGGGCGGAAGCTTCCACGGGCCTTCCTCTCATTAGGTTTTATAGTCAACAGCACAGTGTGGCAGCACAGTACGTTAGAATCAGAACAGAGCGGCTGCACAGCTCGTTCTCTTTTACAGAGGAGGAAATCCAGGGGCCGAGTGACCTGGCCGTACTGTGTATCAGTACTGCTGACCCCAAGTGAAACTAGAATCCAGATATCTTGACCCCACTATTCCATGGTCCTTTCAACAGCACCGTGCTGGAAGGAAGAAGGTGCTTACTATTGATCAATAGTATTTATCCTTCTTTGGATGGCTTGGGAACCTGGGAGAATCCTAAGCTGTCCTGAGTAAGGGAGATCGTGTGTGGGTGCTGAAGTTTTAGATCAGTGATCACTTTCCCTTTTCGAGGCTTCTCTAAATCTTCCATCATGGAAACACAAAACGTTTGCAGCCACAAATTCCTCAGAAACACAGAAAATATGTCTCACCCAGTCTGCCTTTTCCAGCTCTGCCCATCCAGCCTCAGGAGGCTAAACCTGCTACACTATTTCAAACTTCAGCTTAATCAAATTTGGGACAGTCTCTCCAAAGGAACAAATCACGTCTTTCCAGGTTCTCACAAAGGGAGAAGTCTAGTGGATCTTAGGTTTTCCTACTACTGGGTTCCTCTCTTGGATGAAGTAAAGGTGTGAGTTTTCAGTTTAACTAAAGAAATAAGTCTGTCCTTGTTCAAATCCTCCTGAACTTCTCAGCAGTCCCCAGCAAGATAATTTCCCCAGGCTCGCTCACTGTATGCTGAGTAGGCATCCATTCCATCTAAGGGCTGAGGAACGAGGAAAGAGAAGGCCCAGGCCATCCTGTGATGCTGGTGATGATGACCTTCTCCAGGAAGACCTGAGCACACACTCTGGGCATGGAGGGAAGGCTGAGATCAGTGTAGGCTGAGGTGGGTAGGGATGACCTTTTGGAGGTGGTGTAAGTCAGCCAGCTCCTGAGGCACTGAGGCAGGAAGAGAAGGACTCTGCACTGTTTGGGCCTCTGGCCTTTGACAGAGCATTCTTGCAGAACAGCCCAGGGAGGTGGTTGATTTCACTTGGGGGAGATGTCCTGCTTGCCTGGAGGTGGAAAAGCCCTATTGAAAGATCCAAAGGAATGATTATCAAACTGTTCAGTAAACATCTGGAACTAAAAGAGTTCTGAAAAGAATTCAATTTCCAGATCTATTTAACTGTTAAAAATCCTGGGAGAATTACACGCTCAAATTTGGTATTTGCCATATGCATACACACACACACAGCAGGCATGACCCTGTGTTCTTCTGTTTGGCTAATTTCGTTAATATCTAGAATGAAACTGATAGTGTTGTTTCATTTGTATTCTAAGACGACTAAAAAGCTAATATAAAAATTGAGGCCCATTAGAATGTCTTATAAGCCAGGACTTTTTCTCAAAGGTGGAATAAATAAATTTGGATGCTGCATTTGATGGGGCCACAGCTATCTCTTGACTCCAATTTGAAGTTTTTATAAAGTTTTCTCCTGATCTACTTAGAATTTTCTATTTTATTAAGTGTGTTTGGGTAGGAGCCGTCTATTAAAGAGCAAAATGAAACCTGGATGGTACAAAACACTGAAAGCCATGGCTCGCTGTTACCTCATCTACGCAGTTTTAAAGAACGGAGTCAGGGATATTTTGATGTGTGGGGTATTTTAAGGACCTATTTGTGTAGGACTTTTAAACTGAAATTTTTCATTGAAAACTGGAAAGTTTTGATATTTTGCAGGGGAGTGAAGGGCAATACAATGAGAAACACAGAATATGGCAATGAACTAACATACAGGGAACTGAGGGTCTGGACCCAAATCATGGCAGTACTTATAAAGAGGGTGGGAGTGAAGACTTACTTAAAAACTGTAACTGGAAATTCACAGTGTTAACAGGAATGTCAAGAGAGTAGAGAAGAAAGGCAGGAAGCAGAAGAGACTCAGACTTTTAAAAACCATTTTAGAAGCAGGAAGAAAGTATTGGGAAGAACCATGATTGAGAAGATGACGGCAGATTTAGTTTCGTGTTAATCCATTTTTCTGTTCCTGGAACAATGGATTTGAAATCAGGAACTTACAAAGAAAGTAAGTTTGCTGCAAGTTTTGGATGCTGTGTCCGGATCAGGTGACCTCATTGGTCTCCATGACGACCTCTTTGGCTGTGGCACAGCTGGCAGAGGATGGCAGGGGCACATTTAAGGCCAGCCAGGCCTGGCGGGGAAGGCTTGTAACCACAGGTATGGGGATGACAGGGGTTAAGAAGACTGCAGCGTTTGCCTGAGCTAGGGGGAGGCCAGCCTGGATAACTCTAACAAACAAACAAACAAACGAACGAACAAGTAAAAAACAAAACAGAAACCCAATAAATGGCTGGAGATACAGTTCAGAGGTAGAGCATTTGCAAGTCCCCTTCATATACACTCGTATCCCTCCACAGAGACAACAGAGACAGACAGACAGACACACATACAGAGACAGAGACAGACAGACCACAAACACACACATACACCACACTCCACACACACACACACACACACACAGATGCCACACATACTCACACTTACACACTTATATACACCACACACACACACACTCTCTCTCTCTCTCTCACACACACACACACACACTTACACACACACACTTACACACACACACTCACACACACACACTTACACACACACTTACACACACACTTACACACACACACTTACACACACAGATGCCACACATACTCACAGTTACATACTTATATACACCACACACACTCACACTTACACACACCACATACACACACACACACACACACACACACACGGCATGAAGAGAGCACGTGATGAGGAAGGAAGACACAGAGCAGGGACGGCCGACCTTGCTCTTATTTCACAGCCACCTCTGTTTTTCTTTTCGTTTTTTAGTATCACACTAATTTTTTTTTTAAGTAGCCTACTCCTGTGGGAAATCCCTTTGGACCAGCACAAATCCCTTCTGAGGACAGTACGCTGAGTGGCCTAGCCACCCCCTACCTCCTGCAGACTCAACACACTGCCACACTCGGGACCAAGCTTCCAGCATGAAGCCCTGGTGGACACCCTCGAACTACATCCAGCTCAGACAGAACTTAATCAGCGTTGAGTAGCGAAAGTTGCTGCTTAAGAGATTTTTCTAATGGGAGCTATGTATGTGTCACACAGAGGTAGACACATGACAAAGCTTCAGAGTGTGAATTCGGAAGCAGTGAGGATGGAGGGGGCAGAGGCCGAAGGTGCTGTGACTGAGAGGACACCAGAAAAGAAACAGACGTGCAACAGATGTCCCAGGGTCAGCGGAGGGCAGGGACAGAAGGGGCAGAGCAGAGCAAACCGAACCACACAAGCCAAGTGGATTCTCGCCTTCAGAGCTTCGTTTGGTGTCTTCATACACACGGTCGGCCCGCGGTTCTGTTCATGGACAGAATGACTTCACTGTCAAGCACTCATGATGCCTCCCTTCTCCCTCCTACAGCTCATACCCTTGTCACCTTGATCTTCGGTTTCCTGGGTGTGAGAGCAATCCCAAGAAGACCGATTTACCTGAGGCTGTATGGCCGAGCTCTAACCGTCCCTCATGCTGAGAAGCAGGCGGCTCACACCTGGAAGCCAGCTCCAAGGTTTGCTTGGAGCATGGTTTCCTCCACTTTGCACACTTCCAGCTCACACCAACTCACACCCTACATTAGTAAGCACAGTGCAGCAAGCCTAGCTCTAAGCTTAGCCTCCACTTAGAGGGGGACATTAGGCCAGTGTGGTGCCTGTCATTCGTTCTATTAGACCTAACGCTCTTAGCTTCCATGTTTTAAAGCTGTGCATGTGCTCATTATGGAATAAGATGTATATTAGATACTGGTTTTGCCTCTGTGATGATAAAACACAAAAGAAGCAGCTTATGGCAGGTCAGCATATGAGAAGGTCTAGTTCATCCCGATAGAAAAGGCACAATGATGGCCACACTGCCACAGCAGCTGGGGGATGGGCCTGCTCACATTTGGGTGGGAGGCAGAGAGCTCTTCCAGAAGCAAGCTGGGCTATAAACCTCAGACTCCCCTCCCACTGACCCACACCCACCTCTGTCCCAGATTCTAGAGATTCCACAACCTCCCCACATAGTGCCACCAGCTGTGGGAAGCAAGTGTTCACACACACACACACACACACACACACACACACACGAGCCTGTGGGGGAACATTTATCACTACAGCAGGATGAATATTCTAATCTTTAAGCCATACACATCCCATAATACCATCAAAGGAATGGAGGCTGTTATGAGAAAGAAAGAAGAAAACAAATGAAGAGGTATCAGGAGAGAAATCAGGCTTGAGGAAGGTTTGAAGAATCTAACATCTTCCGACTGGAGACCCCACAGATCTTTCCAAGTCCTTCTGAGAATTGTCCTCTTCAAAACATCTCAAAACAGCACGATGCCTGCTCTGAATGCTTACAGCCCAACACCAGGCTTCTAAGGTAGATGTCCGACGATGAACAACATGGGCATGCGTACCAGCGGGAGTGCTGTCACGGGGGGTACACAGTAGAGTCTGTGAAGCTCTTGTAGAAACACACTATTTATAGAAAGAAACTTCAAAGTTGGGGGGCATATACGAAGATCTGGAAACAGACACTGGCTGGCATCTGTTGAGCGTAGGTCTCGGTAGAGACTTCTTTCCCACCAGCACGTGAGATGTTCAAGTCCCTCATGGACAATGGCAGTGAGTTTGTAGGTCACCTATGCACATCATCCTAAATTCTTCATCTCTGGATTACTTGTACGATGGAAGGCAATGTAAATTCTTTACAAATTGTTGACAACCTGTGTTGTTTTGGGATAACGACAAGGAAAAATGTTATTTGGATAATTTCTTCCTTGTATGCAGTGTCTTGTGACCATACCCCCTACTTCTTTGTCTGGTCCTTTTCTCACACCCACTGAACCCCTGCTTCTTCCCAACTGGCCCCTTCTGCTCTCACATCTCTCATAGAACTTTTGTTTGTTTGATGTAGGTTTCATGCTGATCATTTTTTTTAAAAAGTATTTCAAGTTCCAGTCAGTTGAATCTGTAGATGTGGATACAGAGGCTGACTGGACTTACCATGTGTTAGATATCACGATAAACTTTGCTTGGGAAGAGTTTCGTGGGCTCATTACTATTCCCACTCTTCTAGGGTAGGGAGCTGGAAACCCACAGTGTCCGTTGACATGTTCACAGGCAGACACAGCGAGTGGATAAGAAGCGGGACTCACTCTGCCTTGATCTCAAAGTCTTTAACTCCAGCTCCTCTGCTTGGAAACCTCTAGAGGGAATTAGAAAAACACAAAAGCCTGTGTTGAAAGACTCTTCTAAGGGCCCAATTTCAACCAGCCACGAGGCTGTGGCTTGCCCATCTGCAGAAAGTAAACTTTTTCTTGGATCCGAGTCCCTTTTCTCTGCGGTGAGCACAGAAGTAATAGATTTTCCAGTCACGACGTTGGCAGTTTGGCTGCAGGATGTGAATGGTCCTTCCTGGACTACAAGCTTAACAGCTGTTCACATTTACACAGTAGGTTAAAATTTATATTTAAAAAATAATGGGTCATAAAGAAAGAATCCAGAACAATGGCAACCGCACAAAAGAGATAATCGTATCCATGAAAAATGAACTGGTGAGCGAGACATTATTTTTTTTAAAGCAAAGCATGTTGCTGCATTAAAAATGGTGTTTTTAATTAATTCTGCCTGGCATTAAAAGAGTAAGGTCACCCATACCAAAAACTGTTGAATAAAGCAAAAAATGTGTGAAAGATATACTCTCTGGTGTTACTCATAATGAAGAAGGGTTATCCACTGGTCAATGCACCACCATTATTTCTCAGTATTATAGTTGAAACTAGACAATAGTTCTCACAACCTAATACAATTGTCACATAAAATATACTTTATTGGAGAGAAAGTATCCAATTATAAGCCAGGGTTGTTTCAAGAGCGCTAAGGCGTTACTTCAACAGGGAATTTTTAACTCTAGCCAATTGGCCACCCACCGAAACTACCACTGCTTGTTGATTTTACCCAGAAACACACTGGAATGTGTGTATTGCTTTAGCTGAGGTAAGACTTTCATAGACATTTCAGGTCTAACAAACACCCCATTTGTCAGATGAGGAAATTAAGGCGCCTAAGGACAGAACAGGTAAACAGATTTAAGTGTAAGTCATCAACTCAGGCTTTCCGCCATCAAAGCCTTGATTTCCCTATAGCAGTTTCTTTCTAGAAACGTCTGTGAACCCTTTTCTAATAAAATATATAAACAGGCATATTGTGTAAGTTACAGCTGGGTATAGATTTTGGTAGATAAGAGGTAACCTTACTCCAAGCTCTCTTTGGAGTTAAGAAAGGTTAGTAATGTACACTAAGGCTAGACTCCATGTGCTGTGAACTGATAGTTGTGAAATAATTTTTTAAAAAGTTTGGGAGAGAGAATGAATACCAAGTGCATATGGCAAGACATGTAGGACTTCTGGTAGCTTCTCTGGTGGCTGGAGCCTGGCTGTATACTGAGCTCCGAACCTTACAAGGAATGTAGTGTCCCTTGAGCAAGGTGGCTCTCAGAGCATTTGATGAGCATCAGAGAACATTTCTGGTAAATCCATTGTTCCTTTTTTTTTCTGTTAAGACTCCATAAAAATGTCTTGGATGCCCCAGGATTAATTTAGTGCTCCTCGTTGGTGGCTACCTAGGACTGTTGGCCGATGGTTTGCACTTTGGCCAAGTATTGTATTTAGCAGAGACTTTTTGTTGTTGTTGTTCTGAAAATGAAAATGGTTAGCCAAGAAGTATTTCTTTGTGCTTGCTGCAGGCTTGGGACTTTTCTAGGACATAGACAACAGTTTTATTCTTAAGGAGACGAGACAGAAGGCAAAACTAACATAGGAACTTATCATATGATGCTCAAGTAGTGTACTAGACACTGAGTTCAATGTTGTAAGAGTGTAGGGAAAGAGGCAATATCTAAACCAGCATTAGAATGCGGGTAGAGGCTGTGGACAGCATTCTTGTAATTGTCCAGACCACTGCTCATTGTGCTGCACTTAATAAACCTGTTTTCCAGACAAACAGAGTGCAACTAAACACTTCCATGGCAGAATAAGAGTGAGGTAGAGAAGGAACAGAATTCCATGGAAATAAGAGCAAAATTCTGTGACCTGGAATGAATATTATGCATGGAAGGGACAGTGAGGAGTAGGCTTGGAAGATGCATTTGGGAAGAGTGAGGACAGAGAACAACCAGGTCAGAAGCAACCTTGCATCCCACAAAGGAAACTTGTAGGAGTTGATGGAAGATTCATCACTGATGTCTTGTTGGGGAGTGGGCACAGCTGAGGAGAAAGAGCCTGACAGGATGCTGATAATGTCCATTTAGGGTTGGGAATGGAGGTGGTGCTGACGTGCATGAGCATCTATGGACATGAAGAAAGTCAGTGACAAGGCTGTCTCAGGAATCCAGGCACAAGATCCAAGGGAGCCAGTCACTAGAAGAGAGTGGGGAACAGAGCCAAAGGGATACTTGTTAGAGGCGAGTAGAAGAACACAGACAGAGATTGGAAAAGAGATGGAAGATGTTAGAGGAAGAAAAAATTGAAATCAAAGTGCCAAGATTCTTGGAGGATGGGACCATCATTGATATAGAAAACAGTCCTATGTCAACTTTTAGAAGGTATGTAACACCAATTTGCTGAAAGTGCCTTCTAGAACATTCTAGCCATTTTATGTGATCGAGTGCTCAACATAATGAGAGCTTTAAAATCTCTCCCACTCCTATTTCTCTTTTGGACCTTATTGTAAAATAGAAAATCAAGAACTTTGTATTCTTCACAAAGCCTAGCACTCATCACACAACGTGGTACATGGTAAGCATTTAATGAATGGATAATTGTGAATGAATGATTGAGATAGACAAAGGGATTACTATAGAAAAGTGGTTCCCAATCTTCCTAATGCTGCAACCCTTTAGTACAGTTATTCATGATGTGGTGACCCCCAACCATAAAATTAATTCTATCGCTACTTCATAACTGTAATTTTGCTACTACTATCAATCCTAATGTAAATATCTGAAACCAAAGGGGTCGTGACCCACTCTAGGAGATTACTAGGACCAAAACCTCATGCAACAAGCAACTCTTGGGAATGATTTCCTAGTTCAGGTTCTTCCTATTTTTGACAAACAAATAGAACCATAGTCCACCACTTTGCAACATTCCTGAAAGGTGGTAATTAAGGTCCTGCTCACATACTGAGTGAAAAGAGCAGCTTCCTACACTTTTGGACCAGTCCATTTCAGACATTGTTATAAATTTTTTCCTGTGTGGAGCCCTTACTAACTGCTCAATGCTGCCAGGAATGTCCAGTGGCAAATGGACCAAGCCCACCTTTATTTATTTAACCATAGCTATCATGGATTCTAAACACCTCCATTTTCCCTCCTTGAGAGGAACGTTTTTTAGTCTTCCTGCCCTTCTTCCTGCTTTTGAGATCCAGCGAATATGGTCCCTCTCCTCTAGGTAAACTCTGGGTTGATGACATCTTCATTTAAGGGCAGCAATGCAAAACATATTACTTCTGCTCTGGTTTTAGGCAATAAAGAATCAGAAGAACTAAACATCTTTTATGGACACATTATTTTAAACATATTCTAGTGCTTAACTTTCTGTTGATGTATGTTGAGCTTATAGTTAACATGTGTTTTAAATTATGTCTCATGTGTTGATTGAATAATTGTTTTTCAGTATCAGGTTTTACCTAATTAGTTGTTATTATTATGTACAGATGCAATGATTTTGAATCTTACCTCTAACCAGCTTCCTACATATCCTCTGTAACCAGCATCCTACACATCCTCTGCACCTTTGATAACTTGACATGTATGGCACAATCAGCCCCGTACCCATACACTACTGATGAAAACATTAACTATGACAATGTCTGGGAATAGCCTGTCTTTAAGGATAATTTAAGCCTGTCTTCTGAATAATTTAATGGATAAACTGATAGATATCGGAGGTCTTCCTCTTGCTGACTGTATTGAATTCATCAACACTTTTAAGGACATTGTAGCTCCAGCAGGAACAACTAGTTTTCCTCCACAGTCCTTGGACAGACAGCATGAAACGGTCTATCCAGCACGATTGTTTCACCAGAATAATCTTTTTGTAGCAGACCATCTAAGAAAAATTGGTTTCAAGAGATAGAAAAAAATGTAGTGTGAAAAATGTAGTGTGAAAAAAAATGTAAGAGAGAACCATATTAGATTCTCTGAAGAGGGTTGTAGAAATGGCTCAGTGGTTAAGAATACTGGTTAGTCTTTCAGAGGATCTAGGTAGGTTCAGTTCCCAGCAGCCACATAGTGGTTCACAACCTCTGTAACCCAAAACCTTCTTCTGGCCTCCCTCTGCACCAGGCATGCATGTGGCTCACAGACATCAGGCTAGATGCCCACATACATAAAATAAAAATAAATCTTCAAAAAAAATTTTCTGAAGAAATCCAACCCTTATTAGTAACTTTAAGGATGAATTACAGATAAGAAAGTCATAAGTAATTCTGATGCAAGGCCAGAATTCAAATGCCACTGAACATCTTTGAGCTCAAAATGACACCAAGACACAGTCCACATATTTCCTGCTCTCCCTTTCCCAGTGAAAACAGCAATCACGCTTTCCTCATCGGGCAGCAAGCATCTTGTTCCTTGTGGTTCCTCAGAGCTGTGTCAGAGAAGCCACACATTTCCAACACTCTTCTCTGTTCCCCTATGTGTCTTGATCTTTAGTTATCTCCTCCCTGTGTTTATTCTTCCATTTCTACCAATATTTCTCTTTCACCTAGAGGATAAAAGAAAATAAACATTGAGCATCTCTGCCGTCTCTTTGTCTTGTGTCAACACTATCACATTGATCCAAAAAATCCTATCTATGTTTCCCTATCTATCTATCTATCTATCTATCTATCTATCTATCTATCTATCATCTATGTATCTTCTAGCTATCCATCTATCATCCACCTACCTATCTATCATCTATCTATCCATCTAACATCTATCTATCTATCTATCTATCTATCTATCTATCTATCTATCTATCTATCATCTACCAATCATCTATCTATCTATCTATCTATCTATCTATCTATCTATCTCTCTATCTATCTATCTATCTATCTATCTATCTATCATCTATGTATCTTCTATCTATCCATCTATCATCCACCTACCTATCTATCATCTATCTATCCATCTAACATCTATCTATCTATCTATCTATCTATCTATCTATCTATCTATCTATCATCTACCAATCATCTATCTATCTATCTATCTATCTATCTATCTATCTATCTATCTACCTACCTATCTATCTACTTATCTATCCATCTATCTATCATCTCTCTCTTTTTTTTTTTTTTTGAGGCAGTTTCTCTGTGTAGCTTGGCTGTCCTGGAACTTGCTCTATTATTGACCAGGCTAGCTCCAAACTCATAGAAATCCACCTGCCTCTGCTTTCCAAGTGCTGGGATTAAAGGAATGTGCCACCACTGTCTGGCTTTCTCTCTCTTTTTAAAAGTGCTGTGCCTGGCAGGTCTAATACTACCAGAACATAGTTAAGAACTTGCTTGCTCACATTCATCTTCCACTGTAACATCCCGTTCCAGGCCCTCTGCAAGAACAGGAGTGAGGAGCACTCCTAAATGAGAATACAGCAGCCAAGTTCACAACTTGGAACAAATTGCTTTCAATAGCTTCTGTGACCACAGAAGTACACAGTGAGTAGTTTATGTTTTATAGTTATCAAACATATTCTTGTCTTCTCTTAAAGTAATAAGTCATTAAATGGTTTACAACAACCTTGTGAGGTCTGGCCCCCTTTTTCCTTCAATCTGTTTTCATTCCCTGCATTGTCTCCACCCATTCTCTTTGCATGCTGTTCCTAGGGCCTGAAAATTCTTTCTTACCCTTCAGTCATCAACTAAGATGTCCTGTCCCCTGTGGTGACTATGCTGATGTCACAGCCAGGTGTCTCTCTGGTGTACCCATAGCACCATTAATAGTCTGTCTCTTGCCTTTCTCTCTCTGTGGAGCACTGGGGCTATGTCATCCTCTCCTGCGTTCCAAAGCACCCAGCACAATGCTTAACACTAGTCTCCATAATATACATGTTGAATGAGTGGAAGACAAAAAGACAGCAGGTCTCCTCCCTCGATCTTGATCCTTCTGATCAAATGGAGCTTTGGGTATCAGCAGGTTAGAGCCTGGAACTCTGTGGATAAAGAAAGCTCTCTAAGTAGCCTCAGTGAAAAATACAAATGATGGTCTTAGCTTGCCAGCTGCTGATAATACAAGGAACAGGAAATATATTGACCCCTCCCTTGTGTGTCTGTCTGTCTGTCTCTGTCTCTGTCTCTGTCTCTGTCTCTATCTCTCTCTTTCTGGTGTGTGTGTGTGTGTGTGTGTGTGTGTGTGTGTGTGTGTGTGTCCCAGCTTGACTGAGCAGTATGAAGACTTTCAGAAAAATAATTTTGCTATTTGTAAACTGAAGGAATGAGATGTGGGAATGAATGAGGAGGAATAAACAGGGAGCCGAACAGAGTGCTTTTAATAGTGACTTTTGGGCTGATAACGACACTGTAAAAAAGGACAATGATTCATCAGGGACTGAAATGACGAATCTCTCTCCTCACAAGATTATTCAGGCTTAGAACTACTCCACACATTAAACTCTGAAATCTGCTCACTGCAGCTCTTTCATTCTGTTTTGTCAGTTTATGTGATTTTCCTTCTGCCTTATTCATGAACTAATGTGTGTAGTTACCTTTCATAAGGGAATTGTGGCTTTATCCATTGCAGAAACAAACAATATTCAGATATAGTTTAGAATACAGCTGCACAGTGCTTTCTAAAATATACATATGCAGTACTAGAGACACACTCCATCATGGTTACTACACAGTGACCCATGATCCTTTGCTTCAGCCTCCTGAGTCCCAGAATGTGTGCCACCACTCCTGACTGAGATTTTTCCTTAAGCCTAATTCACCTCATAGTCTTCTTATTTTTCCACTTTTTATTTTATTAAATAAGAGTTAGCATATATCTAATCTGTAGCCAAAGTATAATCCATCAAAGAGAAAATAAGAGGATGAGTGAGATATGGCCTTCAAACCCAAGTAGAGTCCATCTCACAGAAAAGACTTTACTAATAAAGCAAAATCTGAAGCTCAGTTGGGTCCATTTAAAATATACAGATGAAAAAATGACAGTCTGAAGGGCAGATGGACATAACCTTTAAGAGAGGGAATATTTCTTTCTTCCTTCCTTTCTTTTTTTTTTTTTTTTTTTGAGAAAAGATTTCCCTGTGTAACATCCCTAGCTGTCCTGGAATTCACTCTGTAGATCAGACTGGCCTTGAACTCACAGAGATCTGTCTGCCTCTGTTTCCCAAGTGCTGGAATTAAAGATATGCACCACTATCTTATTTTATTATTATTATTTTAAAATTTATTCTTCTCTCATACACTACATCCTGACAGCATCCTCTCCTCCCTCCACTCCTCCCAGCCCACCCCCTGCTTCCCATCTTTTCCAGATCCACTCCTCATCCACTTTTCCTTTAGAAAAGAGTGGCCTCCCAGGGATAGCAATCCAACACAGCATAGCAAGATGGAATAAGATGAAGATGGAATACACCCCCTGTCAATCACCTTGGATTCTAATTACAAATACCAACTCAACTCCTTCACTTAGGCCCTCATGGGACCTCCCACTGCCTCTGCCTATAGTCTCAGGTGACATGAGCTAAGGCTCTCTAGGACTGGCCAGTCCCATCAATCTCTGAGGCCCCAACATCCAACCCAGGAATGGACATATAGCCAATGAAGCCTAAGCAGCACTTGACACAGAGGGCTGCTGATGAGATTTTTCTGGCGTCTCTCACACAGGCTCCCTCTGAACTTCTACCTTGTTTAGTAAAACTTGAGTAAAGTGCAGGGAACATTTCTAATCAACAATTTCTTTGTTATTTTGGAATACAAGCAAATACTACTAACTAGTGAGTTAGACAATAAACATTGTGCTCTCATGGTTCTGGATGCTGCAAAACCCAAGGTTAAGGCACTGGCAGATTCACTCTGTGGTCAGGATTGCTTCCTAGTCCGTAGCTGACTGTCTTTTTACCACAGGCTTGCATGCTGGGGAAAGGGAACATGCTGTCTTTGTTGTCTTATATGGCCACTGATGCTACTCCTGAGCACTTCACTCTAATGATGTCATCCAACTGTAACTACCAACCAAATACTCTACCTCTTCATACTATAGTATTGGTGATTAAGGGTTCAGTATTTGAATTGCAGAGCTGTTTGTTCCTAGCAATGATCTTACTCTGTGGTGATATACTGTGTACCCTAATAAAATTTACTTGAAGATCAGAGAACAGAACTAGCCACTAGATTAAACATAGATGCCTGGCAGTGATGGCACACACCTTTAATACCAGCACTCGGGAGTCAGAGATCAGTCTGGATCTCTGTCAGTTCAAAACCACCCTGGACTACAGGAGATTGACTCAGTCTAGGAGAGAAATAGAGCCAGGCAGTGGTGGCACACACCTTTAATCCCAGTACTTGGGAGTCACACACCTTTAATCCCAGCACTTGAGATCTCATGCCTTTGCTTGGAAAGCACACATGACTTTAATCCCAGCACTAAGAAGGAAGTGATGGCTGTGTGGAGAAGGGTATATAAGGCATGAGGAGATAGGAACCGAGTCCTTTTCAGGCTGAGGAGTCCTAGAGGTAAGACATGGCAGTAGCTTATTCCTTTATCTCTCTGATCTTTCAGCCTTTACCCCAATATCTGGCTCTGGATTTTTAGTTAAAAGACATTTAGCAATTCGAGTTACATTATTCCATTTACTTCTTTCATTTTTGGAAGCTGGCAGATTCAAAATCAGGCTTCATCTGGGAAGTATCTTGGTGCTGTGTTATTCTGTGGTGCGGAGAGCAAGTTCACTTTTATATCAACCTTTCCTAGAGTTAAGCAACTTGTCTGGCATAATGACATTAATCTATTGATTCCAGAACCCTCATGGCCTTATTGCCTCCCATTGTGTCCCTACCTAAACACTTCTGTATTGAAGACAATGTTTGCAGCATTGGGAGACATATTCAAATAATTAGACCCCAACATCTTTCTCAGTCCCTCATTCCTTTTTCATTCATATCTCTGAGCTCTGTGTTCAATGTACTTGAGAGAATCACCCCTGTAGACAACCAAGTTTGTTTGTTTTTTTTAAAAAAATAGTTATACAGGTTAGGGAACAATGTCTTCTGAGTCTTAATGCAATTTTTAAGGTGTAATTAATATTCTAAATTAGTGTCTGGAATGGTTATGTGCAGATAGAAGAGAGGAGACCATTGCAATCTTGGTTGGTACAAGGATTTATGAGTGTATAGGACATGGGGAGTTTATTATGGCTGCTAGATCTGAGGTGGATGCTTTCGGAAGCAAGATTTCTGGCCAAAAGCTACATCACATACCCTGGCAAACACACTTCCTTATTTTGCCTCATGATTCTTCGGGCCAAATGAATCCAAATTAATTGCACTTTTATTGATCTTATTCTTTGGGCTTAGCAGGCTCATCAGAGAGGGATCATTTTTATTTATATCTTCATTTTGAGATGTATCTCAAGGCCACTTGGAAAAAATAAAAGGCACCAGATTAGTGGTGTTCAAGATCTCATTCTGAAGTCTTGAGTGGTAAACAGGGATTTGGAGAGAATCTGCAGCCAGGCAAAGACGTGTTCTCTTGGCTCTTTTTTTCCCCCTCTCCAAGGCATCACAGAGTGACAGGGGTTTAGATTGAGCTGCTTATTGCGGGTGTCGTTAACACTAAAGCATGTCTGCCTGTGTTTTGATAGACCTCTGATAGTTCTATAAAGTAACAGATTTGCCTTTAAGTAGCATTGTTAAATTTTCTGATGCGTTTTTCCTCTGAGAATATGTGACTAGACTGGGGGTCTCAGACAACTGGCTGATTCCCACATCACTCAAAACACTGTCTGTTTTCTTCCTCTTACCCCTAGAAAACTCACCGGAAGGAGTCGGTGAGTACTCATCGGCTGTGAGAGTTTTACAGTGCAGTGCTCAGAAAGTGAGCAACTGTGCCTAGGCATGCAGGTGAGAAGTAGGGAAGCTAGGAGGAGAGCACAGGGAGGGCCTGGAGCGCTTTGAGAAGGACGGGTGTGAGAGAAGACTGCAAAGCAAAGACGGTTCAAGATCAGAGAGGCAGAGAGAGAGAGCTCGCCGCTGTGAAAAGATGAAAGGCGAAACAAAAAGGCAGCGTCCTCAGGTCCAGGGAAGCCTCCTTGTGGAACAAAGAGGGAGGATGTGCCAGAAGTGAGAGAGGAAAGGAATTGGGATGTCCATACACAGAAGACAAAGCGTCAGAACTGACTGTTCCTATGCCACTTCCCCTTGGTAGTCTCGGTTCTAAAGAAACCAAATGGTGGTACCACCACCAGCATGAGGTGCAGCCCAGCGCCAGGGCCTCAGAGGCACTTCAGATAGTGCCACCTGCCTCTAACCACCCAGATTGTTTTGGGTTGGGATCCTCAGAAGCAGGGACCGAGGTGAGGGTTTGTGACTATCGGGAATCATTTCCAGAGGAAAGGACCAGAGAACTGGGAGGTGGGGTGGGAAGGGAAGAGAGGTTAACCAGGAAGTGGCCCCAAGCAAAGCTTCTTCAGAGGGCCATCCCTCAGGGACCTCCAAAGCCACACAATACCATCCAATTAGGAGCAAGGATGCCTCGTGTTTATACTTTTGCACCTGTGGTTTCTACCCTGAGATGGGTTGCCGTTCACAGGATGTTTGACAGTGTGCGAAGACCGTTTTTGTTTGTTTGTTTTGTTTTTTTTGGTGTCATGTTGGGAAAATGGGATAAGTCTGCCCAGTGGGGAGGTCAGGGGTTCAGCCAAACATCACATAATTCCCTATAATACACGTCAGCTTCCCAATCCCCCCAGTAAGTGATGATGCGGCACCAGCGTCAGCAACTATGAGTTTGAGAGCCTCTTGTATACATCATTGGTTATTGGGTCAGGACTACTCTCAGGATCATGGAAGATCCCCAAAGCTATCCTGGAGGTTTCATTCTGACTGTTGGAACACGAGTCCTTGAGCGTGGAATTTATAGAGGAATCCAAGAAAGCATGGGTGAGCACTGATAGAAAGTGGCACTGAGTCCTGGCCACTCATCAATGCATTTGCTTTAAATAATATATGTCTTTTGCAATCTTACAGCCTCCAGCATCTCAACAGTTATCTGGGTTGTTAGCTATGGCAACTGTGAGCACTTTTTTGATCCATCGCATTCTGATCAAAAGAAGGAACAGTATAATTGGTTGGATACGTAATTGTGTGTGTGTGTGTGTGTGTGTGTGTGTGTGTGTGTGTGTTCTATCACTGAGTTACACCCCCTATCCCTTGGGCACAAAACATGAGCTACCTCCCTCATTGCCAAAGGGAAGTGTTTTGGACAGTTTCTTTCTGACTTAAACAATGAGTTTTGTTTCCACTCATCTTTTGTTCTGAGGCCAGGCTGCTACCTCCTGGATGTATTCTAAATTGAAAGCAGTTTTCTAAGGCCATTTAAATTTCTAATGAAAAGTCACTCAAGGCCATAGTACAGAATAAATACATTGTTATTGATCATGCAATAAGGTATTAAGCTAATTTAATAAGGCTCCACCCTGAGATGTACTTAGTTACCCGTCTTGCCATTTCTCAGCTACCATGGAGCTTGCTGGTTTTCCATGGCCCAGCAACAGTCATCTCCAATGTGACTTTCCTCATATCACACCTGGATGTTCCAGAATGCTTCATCCTGCTCATGCTCTGCTCCCTGTAGGCAAAGTACAGTGACAGGGTAAGGATTCATTACTCTTGAAATGACCCTGTCTACAATATCCACTTTTTATCTCCTTAATCAGCAAAGTGGTACTCCGAGGACTGGCAGGTTCACTGCCTGGAGGCACATTTATTACCAAGACACAAGCTGAATAATTGTGTATTTACTAACTTCAATTTAACCTCACAGCGAGGCTCTCTCTCATGACAAGGTGAGCAGCAGGACCAAATGGCTCCTTTGCCTGTAGCTAGCTCATCAATAACCATTTGTTCACATCCCAAAGCACTATTTCCACTGTCCTTTCCTCTGGACCAGTTGATAATGCTTTATCGCACGGGTTTACCACCAAAAGAAAAGGGTTGGCTTGCTTTGGCCAGAGCTCCATGCCTTAGGTGGAGATACCACGCAGATCGGTTAGTGCAGAGGTGGAAGGACTCATTTTATTCTTTAGAGAGGAGAAGGCAAGCTACGTGCCTCAAGTCATATTCCATTTGTCAACTTGAACTGCGTGCTAAAAATTAAAGTGTAATACAAATATAAAAAAGGTTTGTGGCCTTTGATCTAGAAAGTCCTGTGACACAAGCATAAGTGGCTGAGCGGTGACATTGCTTTCAGTGAAAGAAAGGTTCATTTAGGAGTCTACCAATACTGTGTCAGTGTAAACTCTCACAGTGAGCTGAAGTGAGCCTGTTACAGGGATAAGGGAAGTGTGTGCTTTTTGACATGGAAGAGGTCTAGCATATATTAAGGGCTAAGATAGCTTTGAAAAGTGAGCTAAATCTATGTCTTGATAAAATGATATCTGATACATAGTCTTCATGGCAAAGAGTACTTTGAACCCTAAAATTTATAGTGTCCTGGTGTATGTGGAAGTTTCTATCCTGCCAGGAACCCCCAAATACCCAGCAGCACCCAGCAGCTGTTCCCCAAATAATTGACTCAGAGGCTTAATATTACTTATAAATGCTCGGCCAGTAGCTCAGGCTTATTATAACTGGCTCTTACACTTAAATTAACCCACAATTCTTATCTGTGTTTAGCCACATGGCTTGGTACCTTTTCTCAGTACAGCATTCTCATCTTGCTTCCTCTGTGTCTGGCTGGTGACTCTGACTCTGGCCTCCTTCTTCCCAGCCTTCTCAGTTTGGCTTTTGCACCTAATTTCTTGCCTGACTACGGCCTGTCAGCTTTTTATTAACCAGTGAGAGTCATACATATTCATAGTATAGGAAAAGATTGTTCCACAGCATTCTGAATCTATGAATACATTATCTGTAGCGTTCTCTCTCTCTCTCTCTCTCTCTCTCTCTCTCTCTCTCTCTCTCTCTGTATAGCATCAGCACAAATATGAAAAATTTTGTAAGATTGAACACCAAACTTTAATGTAATTAGAGCTGTGGATATGATAGCTGGTGATTTTTGCATCATTGTCATCTTGGTGGGGTTACTGTGGGTCAATGAGTGATCAGCAACTGAGATACTTTCCTGGTCCTTCCTTTATTCTTTATTTTGAGACAAGGTTTTATTAAGTTGCCCAGGTAGGCTTTGGATTTATGACCCTCCTGCCTCAGCCTTCAGAGAAGCTGGGTTCACAGGCCTGTGCCATCAAGGTTGGCTGTTCTATTGTATTTTTATAAGTAGATACATAACTACATGTATAGCACTTAAATGAGTTATGCATGCAAACACAACTATAATTGCTTTTTGGGTAATCAGGTGTCAAATTAACTATGCACACTGAATTTTTATTGCGATTTTGTTGACTATCAAAATGTACAAAGAAGATGGCTATAGAAACTTAATAAATATGCTAAATTCTGTTATCTCATTCCTTTAAGTCCAGCACCAAGGTACACACCTTTAATCCAGCATTTGTGAGGTAGAGGCAGGAGGATCTCTGTGAGTTTGAGTCTAACCTGGTCTACACAGCAAGTTCTAGGTCAGCCAGGGTGACACAGTTTTGACTGTCTCAAATTACAACAATAACAACAACAACAACAACAACAACCCCAAAACAAGGGAGTAGAGAGATGGCTCAGTGATTAAGAACATTGACTGCTCTTCCAGAGGTCCTGAGTTCAATTCCCAGCACCTACATGGTGGCTCACAGATATCTCTAATTGTAGCCCCATGGAATCTGATGCCATCTCCTGGTGTGCAGCCATGCAGGCAAAACAGCTACATGTATAAAATAGATAAATAAATAAATCTAAAAAAAATCTAAACAACAATCTAATACTCTAATTGTATTAAAGGCAGAGGGAAGGGAAACCCAGAAAGGTTGAGCATGAGTGTCTTAGTTATGAATTTATTGCTGTAAAGAGACACTATGACCACAACAACTCTCTTTCTCTCTTTTTGGTTTTTTCAAGACATGGTTTCTCTGTGTAGTCCTGGCTGTCCTGGAACTCACTGCGTAGATCAGGCTGGCCTCAAACTCACAGAGATCTGCCTGCCTCTGCATTCCCAGTGTTGGAATTAAAGGCATGTGCAACCCATACCCCCCCCCCCCCCCCCCCCCCCCCGCGAGACAGGGTTTCTCTGTGTAGCTTTGTGCCTTTCCTGGAACTCACTTTGTAGCCCAGGATGGCCTCAAACTCACAGAGATCTGCCTGCCTCTGCCTCCCGAGTGCTGGGATTAAAAGTGTGTGCCACCACTGCCTGGCCAGATTTTTTTTTAAATTAGTTTATTTACTTATTATGTATACAGTGTTCCACCTGCATGCATGCCAGAAGAGGGCACCAGATCTCATTACGGATGGTGGTGAGCCACCATGTGGTTGCTGGGAATTGAACTCAGGACCATCTAGAAGAGCCAGCCAGTGCCCTTAGCCATCTCTCCAGCCCCCTCACAGGCAGATCTTAGGAAGGCAGTTAAGGTCCTCTCCTTTCAGATCCCAGCAACTCTTACAAAGGAAAACATTTAACCGGGGGCTAGCTTATAGTTCAGAGGTTTAGTCCATTGTTATCTTGGCAGGAATCACAGTGGCATGCAGGCAGCCATGGTGCTGGGGAGGTAGCTGAGAGTTCTACATCTGGATCTGCAGGCAGCAGGAAGAGACTGACACACCAGGTGTGCTTGAGTGTCTGAGACTTTAAATCCACCCCTAGTGACACACTTCGTCCAACAAGGCCACACCTTCTAATAGTGCCACTCCCTATGGGCCTATGGGGGCCATTTTCTTTCAGACCACCACAATGATGAAATGATAGTAATAGCTGCTAGCCATTACCCAGGACTTACTGTGGGCTAGGTAGACACTCTTCCAAGTGCCCACTTGTCATAGTGCTGAGGCCACTACTGCTGAGCAAACCAAGGCAAAGTGAGAGAATCTTATTGAACCTATTAGCAGAGCCAGGCTTGGAATCTGAGTAACTTGGTTTAAATTTCCCCAGGAGAATCATTCCATAATTTTATAATCTAAAGTAAAACTCAATGTCTGTGCCATGTACCGTCATAACTAAAGTGTTTTCTAGAAAGAGATTTTACACAGTTCTGGCAGCTCTTTAGTCCATCTGGCAGGAGAGGCTGGAGCTGAGACAGTGATAGTTGGGAGCACACCGTGACCAGGACCGCCTGGTTATACTTGTCTCTTCCCTTCATTTAAATCTCTTGTTAGGACCCCAAACATGGACTTGGGGGCTCACCTGACCTCTTTGTTCCTATTCCAAACATGGCCACATTGAATGAATCTCCTTTCTCTGCTTTTGTACTTGTTTCTTTAATTGGCCTATTTACTTCGCTGAGTCTAGCATATTAGGAATGCCAGAGCTAGAGCTCTGACCTGAACAACTTTGATAGCAAAAGAGAGGTCACTGCAAATATTCCTGCTTGGCTAATCAGAAGGGCAAATAGAATGAAGGTCCTGATAGGAAATTGGGAAGTGCAAGCACCATGTATCAGTTGGGAAAGATGGCACATTCCTGTAATCCTAGCACTCAGGAGGTGTGGTGGTGTGATCCTAGCACTCAGGAGGTCTGGTGGTGTGACTCTAGCACTCAGAAGGCATGGTGGTGTGATCCTAGCACACAGAAGGCATGGTGGTATGATGCTAGCACTCAGGAGGTGTGGTGGTATGATTCTAGCACTCAGGAGGCATGATGGTGAAGTAATAGCACTCAGGAGGCATGGTGGTGTGATCCTAGCACTCGGGAGGCATGGTGGTGGAATCCTAGCACTCAGAAGGCTGAGGAAGGATTGCACGTTCCAGGTCAGTCTGAGCTACGTAGTAAGAAGCCTGTCATTCTTTTACTGGTCTGATTGAGGCAGAATCTTCAGCAGCACAGAAGTTGATTGAAATTTAGAAAGACTGGGACAAGCGTTCCAGTAGGAGTTGAGCAGGAACATCCTGTCATCAGCCCTAATCAATATTCCTCTTGTCAGCAGCAACCCAGATGGGCAGCGACAATTTTTCCCTTCTTCTATGAATTCAGGTCAGCATCAAAGTCCTAAATCATGCATAAAAGTCTGCAGCCAGCTCTCCAGGGGTACATGCTCAACCTGGTGCACTGATCTACTAACAGAAGAGTGGAGAGGAGCCCCTGGGCCATGGGTCTTACTTTTTCTTTTCTGAAAGGGCTTTCATAGCCTCCTACTGTGAATAGAATTTCTGTAACTGTAATACTTGTGGGGGTGGACTATATAAAACACCATTTTTCTCACACTTCTGTTTTCTAAGTTGCTCAGAAGACATAATAAAAGCCCATGGGTGGGTCTATGAACTGAACTGAAAAGAACTTTTGAGTTTTTCTCGTATTAACCATGTAATGGTCTCCACCATCAAAAAACACCATACTGGCATTTATTTTGCACTCCAACCAATGTGGTATGAAACTGTCTATCTTTGGAGGATTATGGTGAGTGGAATTTGGTGAAGCAGAGTGAAAGAGACAAGAGCAGCCCTGTCATCCTGTAGTATCATCTTCGAATTTGGTGTCTCATGTGGTCCGATTGTTTGCTGCCTCCTCTGAACTTCTTGTGTTGAAGTCTTGATTCTGATGTGGTGGTATTTGGAGAAGGATTGACATTAGGTTTAGATGAGTTCATGAAGGTAGGACCACCATGAAGAGATGCATGATCTACAAAAAGGGACATCAGAGCTATTGCCTTCCTTTGTCTCCATTTGTACACGCCACGGGAAGGTCATGCGAAGAGCTTGAGAGCACCCTCACCTAATCTGTCCCCGACCTTTACCTTGTTCTTGGGCTTATATACCACCTAAACATTTTTTCTCAATCCTAATTGAATAACATAGTACCTTGATCATTTGGCCATATTTCTGTTTACTGAAGTTCTTAGCAATACTCTTCTTATGATTCGGCACACAGGGTTTTCTTTTTCTGGTAAATCAATTTGAAAACCAATACCATGTTGATAATATTGGTATGACTGCACATCAGTGACCCAGTGACATATATTGCCCACCTCAACAACATTACATGTATCTTCTCCACTTGTAAAGTATATCACATTACCTTAAATATGACCTCAATTTTTGTTTGTTGGTGTTCATTGGTATATATTGCTCAAAGCAACTTGCCTCTGATTATGTAGAAGACAGTGGCTTATTTTTAATAAAAGCTGAATAAAATATAAAAGCTGTGGAGGGTACTTTTTCTTGTTCACTATGCCTAGAGTGAGCTGAGGTAAATGGCATGGCAGAAAGGCCAGAAGAGGCCATGACAGGAGAAGGTTAGCCACAGACCCTACTGGCTGCTCTGCTGAGTGCATCAGGGAACCCCTGACGGGTGACTTGGGAATATGTGAATGGAGGAATATTCCCAAGATCATAGATCCTTACCTGGATCATAAATAACCTAAATGCTCTGAAAACCTCACTTCTCACTCTCAAAGTGAACACGAGTTCAACCTGCAGACAGCCAGGGCAAGAATCATTTAAAAACACCTATCTTGATGCTGTGGAATTAAGTAGACAGGGCCACAAAAACTGGGACATTCCAAGGTACTGCCTTCAGCCAAACACAGAAGACTCTTAAATACCCCTTCAAACACCTTTAAGAGAGAAGAAAAAGTATAGAGCAGACACATTCAAAGAAAGATCTCAGGGGCTCAGAATCCCTATGTGGGATGACTGCAGAATGTTGTCCTCTCCCCAAGTCATCCAACAAAGACAAGAAAAGATAAGTGATTCTTTAAAAAAATATTCATTTATTTTACATGGATGGGTGCTTTTTCTGTCTGTATGTCTGTGCATCATGTGCATATATTACCTGTGAAGGTCCAAAGAGGGTGCTAGATCCCCTGGAGCAGGAGTTACAGATGGTTGGGAGCCACCATGTAGGTGCTAGGAATTGAACCTGGGTCCTCTGGATGAACAGCTAATGCTCTCTTAATTGTTGAACCATACCTCCAGCCTCAAATGATTTCTTTAAATCAAAGGCAATAGCAAAATAACTCAAGGAACACACACATGCACACACACACACACACACACACACACACACACACACACACACCAAGAAAATATGACACCATCAAAGCGACAAAACTACACTCTAGCAATTGATCCAAAACTGAAGATCTGTGAGTTTCCTGCTAAAGAATTCATAATAGTGATTTTAAGGAAGTTCATTCAAACTATAATAAAGAAGATAATGCAACAAATATATTTTTAAAAAATGTTCAGCGAAGAGATGGAAACCTGGAGAAGAACCCAGTATAATTTCTGGAGCTGAAGAATAAATGACTGCAATGGAAAATTCAGTAGAAAACCTCAACAGCAAACTTGATCCAACAGAAGAAGGAATAGACTCCCTAGACATAGGTTACTTGAAAAGGATGAAAATGGATGAAGAAAGTCTATGGGATGTATGGGATGCCATCAAGAGAGCTAACACGTGCATTATGGAAATTTAAGAAGAAAGAGGGAGAAGGGGAAGATATTTCATTTTTTAAAAATAATAGAAACAACAACAACAACAACACCAAAAACCAAAAAACCAAAAAGCCCTCTCCAGATCTGAGATGAGATATGGAAGTCTAGTACATGAAGTTCCGAGGTCTTCAGAGAGACTAAAAAAACATTTAATCAAGAAAGATTAAAATCAAACTGTCAAAAACTTGAGATTAAGAGGTAAATTTGAAAGTATCCAGAGAAAGATCCATCATATAAAAGAGAACTTCTTGAGAAGCCGGGCTGTCCTTGTCCCCTGAGAAGCCATCAGTGAGTCCTCTGTAGATGCAGTCCTCAGGTTCAATGCAATCTTATCAAAGACCCAAAGACAGTGTTCCTAACAGTAGAAAAAAATCTCAAAATTACTTGGATCCACAAAGGATTTCAAAGAGCCAAAGCTATTTTGTGGGAAGAGAAACAAAACTGAAGGCATGGTACTTTCTTATTTCAAATTATATTACAAATGAATAGTTATCAAAGTGATAGAATGCCATAAAAAGAGCAGTACCATGGACCAGTGGACCCAAACAGACCAGAAATGAACACTCCTCATACAATTGCTGCCCTCTGTAAAAGGTGCCAGGACTCATGAAGGGGACACAGTAGATGGTGTTGGGAGAACCAGATCTATGCATTCAGAAGACTGAAATTGGGTCGTTGTTTCTCACTATCACAAGGAGCAAGTAAAGATGGATGAGGCTTAAGTGTAAGTCACCAAACAGTAGTGTGAGCATGGTGGCACATGCCTGAGAGTGTTTGGGAGACCGAAGAGAAGGGCTGATATGAATTTGAGGCCACACCGGGCTACACAGCAAGTACTTATGGGTGGGGAGGGATGGAGAATGGGGAGTGAGGAGGAGAGGGGGGAAGGGCACTCCATGAAATTAGTGTGAGCAATAATTGCAAGAACTGGATTTGACACCCAAAGAACAAGAAGCAAAGGCAAAAGTAAAAATAAATTGTATTATATAAAACTAAAAATTTCCTGTACATCAAAGGAACAATAATAATATTAGAAGGCATTCTGTGGAATGGAAGAAAGTATTTTCAAATCATACATTTCATGAGAAGCTAATGTTATTCATATATATGTAACATTATATATGTAATATTAACTTCTCATGAAATGTAAATCAGCATGTATACAGAAATGTAAATGTATATCACATATATAAATATCCATATCAAACAACCCAACAGAAAAAGGCCCCAAATTACCCAATTATTCAGGTCCTTTGTACATTTTCGATAATTGGGTAATTTGTCCCCCCCCCCATGATATCTCTATCTAAGAAATAAGCTGCAAAACAAAAATTTAACAAGTGAGTGATAAATTAAGTTGTACTTGAAGGTCTGGTTATTGCCATCATGCAGCCAATGACAGAAGACAGGCCACGGGTGAACCTGACAGTGAAGCTGAGTAAGTATCATTGGCTGCTCTGATATCTGCAGAGCAGGGCAGAGCACTAAAACGGCCCAAAGAAAACTGGCCTCAAAATGTTTAATTTGGATACAATTTATAATTTTGAGCTGTTATTTTTATGACAGACCTTGTCTAAGTGCTTTTCATTTTTAGAATGATTTTTATTCTCTTAATCACTCATGAAATTGATACCACTGCCATCTTCTTGTATAGATTAAAAGAAGAGTGAGTGACCGTGAAGCTAAGGGACTTGGCCAGCTTCACGTTGTTAATGTGACTTGAGCCAAAGCTAGCTCTAAAGTTCACAATTCTAATCACTGCATGGCATTCTCAACATAATATTAATGGAAAATGTAATTTATGGATTCTTTGGCTATAATAGAATCATGCAGTAGATTTACTATATCACCACATAAATTCAATTTCGTTATTCTATGAACTCATAGTTCAATAAACCAACTCTTGCAGATTTTAAACAATGTAAAACCCTATTGGAAAGATCTGATGATGCAGGACATTATACTCCCAAAACATTGCGTTAGTCACCAGAAAGTTCCACTCAAAATCATCTTCCATTTGGAAAATCCAGCTTTCTGGGATTAATTTTCCAATGCTTCGGATTCAGCTTCAATTACCCATGAAGCATTACAGGTCTCATGGATTAAATATGAAAACATTCCAGCAGGATTGCATAGAGTTTTTAAGTTAAAAATAGCGCTTGGGCTTAGAGTGCTACCATCAATATTTCAGTTCTTTGCCCCACATCTTCCTTTCTGTGATAGCAAAATCTCTGTGGTTGGAATCCACCGTAGAAATCTGAAGAAGTCCAGAAAATCAAGGTCTTTGGATGATAAACGTTCACGTAGACTTGGACCTCAGAAAATGAATAATGAATCATTTCAAGGAAAAACCAGGAATGTGTGTCAGAGCTCGCCAGGTTTTTGTCTTTGGTGGGCCACGGTGTATTGACAGCTGAAGGCTAGAGTAAAACACCTAAAGTGATGGTATGAAGTGGTGAGGAACAAAAATGAAGACCTATTTTCAACAATAAAGAAACAGCCGAACACTGAGATGTAAAATTAGATTGGCCTACAGTTCTTCAATGGTTTAGAGCAGTGTTTCTCAACCTGTCGGTTGCGACCCCTTTGAGGGTCAAAGGACACTTTCACAGGGGTCGCACATCAGATATCCTGCATATCAGATATTTATATTACAATTCATGACAGTAGCAAAATTGCAGTTGTGAAGTAGCAATTTTATAGTTGGGGGTCAGCACAACAATTGTATGAAAGGGTCACAGCATTAGGAAAGTTGAGAACCACTGTTACAGGAGTAAGAACCTACATGCCATATCAAACTTAAGTAAACAATTTTCAGAGTTTTTAATGTAATCCTCAAAAGGCTAGTACTCTCCTATAGATTCATGGCTGAACACCAGTATATCGTAAAATAAAAATTAGTTTGATACTTTAAAAGTTATTAAAATTCTTTGGGTCAGGTCTAATAGCCTATCTTAGTACCACTCAGTTTTGTGTCAATGGTTTTATTTTAAATTTTAGTTAGTAATCATATCATCTGTAGCACAAATATTTGCTGCTGATTATGTTCTAGTCAGAGTATTTGACATTGAGGACACAGTTCAATAAGATAGACAACCACCAAGCTCAGGTGAAAGAGAATTTAGGATATTAAAATTTATATATTAGCTGGGCTGTGGTGGTGCATGCCTTTAATCCCAGCACTTGGGAGGCAGAGGCAGGCAGATCTCTGTGAATTCGAGGCCAGCCTGGTCTACAGTGAGTTCCAGGGCAAGCTACACAGAGAAACAAAACAAAACAAAACACCCCCCCCCCAAATTACATATTCACAATAATCCAAATATTTTTCACAAGTGTTATTTTATCTTCAGAACTTTTCTGTGAAAAGTTCTTTTTCTTTCTTTTCCTTCTTTCTTTCTTTCTTTCTTTCTTTCATTCTTTCTTTCTTTCTTTCTTTCTTTCTTTCTTTCTTTCTTTCTTCCTTTTTCCCTCCTTCCTTCCTTTTTTTGTAGATAAATGCAGAAGCTCAGGCTCTTAGGTAATCTCTTAAGAGTTAACAGTGTCATAAGAAATCTAGGACTTGGGCTGGGGATGCTCGGTTGATAAAGCACCAGCCTTGCTATGCACGTGAACCTGAGTTTGATCCCTGTGGTGTGGACTTGTAATTTCTGCACTGGGAAGGTGGAGAAAAGGGGATTCCTGGGCTTGCTGGCCAGCCAGTCCAGCTGAATTGGTGGGTTCCAGGCCAATGAGAGACCTTGTCTTAAAGGAAATAGGTGGCATTCCTGGGGACAACAAATGCAGTTGTCTTCTGGCTGCACACACATTTGCACACATGTGTGCATACCTGCAATACACTCACACCTTTAAAAAAAAAGGAGAAAATCAGAACCTGAGTGTGGAAATCCAACTTTGAAGTCCACACTTATCTACTGCATCATAAGGAAACAATACGATGGATCTAGGAACTGTGTATATTCTAGCAACTGGGGAGAATCCTTGTAGATGTAACCAACCTTCTTATTAAATAAGAAACACAGAACCAATGCAAAGAAGAAAGCCAAGAGGTCCGAGCTAAGAGCTAAAACCTTACCCTTCCTCCTGCAGTGGTCCTACCGCTCCGAACTCACTACCCCTGTGTTAATGTCTTTATATAGTGTTCCTGTTCTGCCTTCTCATTGGTTGTAAACCCAACCACATGACCGCCTCATCACGGCCTGTCTGTATAGGCCTCCAGGTTTTCCTTGCTTGGTATTGAGATTAAAGGCATGTGTGTCCAATAATGGCTGTATCCCTGAACACACAGAGACTTACCCAGCTCTGCCTACCAAGTGCTGGGATTACAAGTATACGCCACCACTGCCCTGCTTTCCTATGGCTTGCTAATAGCTCTGACCCCCGGGCAACTTTATTTATTAACATACAAATAACATTTTAATACAAATAAAATATCACCATAAATCCTCATACAACTCTTTGAGGAAAAGGCTAAGAACCATATCAAGTATTAGGAAATGGTGGAATAGCTAAGTCACAGCTTCCTGCTAGCCCCTCGACTATTGTAAATGATAGGGCTCCCCCTTTCCAGGCAGGGGTATCACCTAAGGACAATTTCATCCCACTTCTTATATCTCATACTTGAACTGCCCCAGTGTGTTGATTTCCCTCAGTTCTAAACTGCCACTCATTATTCCATGCCTCCCAGCCCACCACCGCTTCATGCCTCCGTTCAGTTCCCTAGGTAGTGTTGTAGCCACACCCAGCTGTTTCCACATGGCTCACAGTCCCACCATCCTTTCCGCCTTGGCTCCTTAAGCTTTTCTCAGTTTCTGTTATGATGGAGAAAGTGAGAAGCCCTGAAGAGTGAACCCACTGCACACAGTCTTGCTCTTTCATTTGGTTCACAGTCACTCCCCTCTTCTGTGTGTGCATGTGTATGTATGTGTTTCCGTCTTAGCTGTTCAACCTTTCTAGAGACCCCCGAGGCTCCAGTTTTCTTCACTGCTTTAAATTGCTCCCTACCACCATCTTAGTGCTAAGAAAGTGAGAATTAACCTTTCACAAAGACACTGGTCTAAGGGATTTGTGGGTTGTTGTTTAAGGGCGGACAATTGGTGATGGGACGTGAGGGATGCAGGAGAGCAGTAATGGACTCTGGCGTGGGCTGTCGTCTGTGAAGCTCCATGACTAGAAGCATGTGCAGAAGCTTCAGGTGGGTTTAACCAGAGCTTTATGTACAGACAATATCCAAGTAGAGGTACCAGGGAACCGAGACTCTTCCAACCTATGATTGAGGGCTAGTGAGATGACTCAGCAGGGAAGAGCACTGGGCGCTCTGCTGGGGGACCCAGGTTCTATTCCCAGCACCCAAGCTAACAGCCATCTGTAGCTCTAGTCCCAAGGATCCAGCACCCTCTTCTGGGCTCCACGGGCACTGAACATTCTTGATACATAAACATATACTCAGGTAAAACACTCAGATACATAAAATAAAGAAGTAAAAAACCCCAAACGGAACAAACCCAAGATGAAAGTCCAGTTGGCAGACATTATGCTTTTTTTCCCCTGGAAAGTATGTTATATGTTTTTTAAAAATGAGGAATATGATAGGGAGGAGGAAAACCCATCAAAGAACAACCAAGAGGTCAGAGTTCACCCTGCTTTATTCGTCTGCCTCTCTTAAATCCCTCTTTGTATTTTGTTGCTAGCACACCAAAATTCCCTCTATTGCATTAAGAGATTGCATTTTGTGTGGTGCATAAGGTAGCCAAAGATTTACATTTGTTTAAGTCAAGGTTAGTTATCACGTTTAGCACACATGGGTGCTGGTGATCTGAGCTTAGTCCTCATGCTAGCATGGCAGGTGTCATCTCCCCAGCCCTGTCACTGTACTTGAAACAGTGCTAGCCACCTGTCCCCACTGTAACCCAGGAGTAGGGCAGTGTGATATGCCTTCTTGCAAAGATGACTGGCCCTTCAGGGGTAGATATTAGACTCCAGTGCCACACTGGCTGTTCTCATACATCAATTTTATCATATCCCACTGAAATAACAGAATAGAATCTAATGTTCCTGAGGCTTAATTTAGTCTCTATAAATTTTGAGGCTAAAATAGGTGACCCCCTTATTAGACCATTGGAAACTAAATGGAATGATACTAGTAATATTGTGGCTAGCATGTAGTAAGCTCTCAGTACATATAAGAAATGTTATAGTTATTTTAGGAACTATATTTCCTTATCTACATGGTAGTAAGCAGAAACTATGTGATATAAACAACTGCTTCCCATGCTAGGTTGTCTGGCCTGAGATTGGACATCTTACCTTAGTGGAACCAATGAGATATTTCTCATATTTGAACTGTGGAATAATCCTTTTGTATACTGTAAAGATTTGGCACTCAAATTGGTTTAATAAAATGCTGATTGTCTGGTAGCTGGGCAGGAAGTTAGGCAGGAAAGCCAAACTGAGAATGATGAGAAGAAGGAGGGCGGAGTCAAAGAGTTGCCAGCCAGATGTAGAGGAAGCAAGATGAGAATGCTGTACTGAGAAAAGGTACCAAGCCACGTGGCTAAACACAGATAAGATTTGTGGGTTAATTTAAGTGTAAGAGCCAGTTAGTAGTAAGTCTAAGCTACTGGCTGATCATTTATAATTAATATAAGTCTCTGTGTGGTAATTTGGGAAACAGCTGCTCGGTATTTGAAAGTTGCTGGCAGGACATAAACTTCTACTTACACTCTGTCCTTAAGACACCAGGTTAGCTGTTTATCAAATACCTTTCTTAAAAGAAAAGGCTCCACATGTTGAATGGACTCAAACTTTTTTTTCTGAATAATTTTGATCTGTGCCACTTAAATCTATGGACATAGATTTAAGATACAAAAGGCTGCTGTGTACAATGCTACAGCAATTTCAGGGGTTGCATCTTGCCCAAGGAGTAGATTGGATTGAGTATATTCTTACAATTCACACTTTAGTTGTGATGAAACTAGAAAGTGAGGGGATGTTGCCAACCCTCACACCACACCCATATTTCCAAAAGACCCCGAAAGATGTCTGCAATCTCACAGAATACTGAGTCAGCGGCACAGCTATGATGATTATTGCATCTAAAAGGGCATTCTTCATGAAGGAAAACCTGGCATAAACTCTGTTGATGTTTTAGACAGGAGAATCCAGACTAAAATCCCAGAGCTGTAAATAGAACAATGGGCTATGATAACTGTCCACATTTTCTACAAGATAATTAAAAATCATTGTTCAGAAGGGGCATGTGGTGAACCTGAAGAATCAGAAGTGGGAGTCGTGCCTTATAATGCAAATGATGCATAAGATGTGGGAAACTGAGGTGGTCAAGAGGAGACTCAATATTCAAGAAGCCATGAAAGGTATGAGGCACGAGGAAGAAGGTGAAATGACTAATCTTCCACGGGAAAGAGGTGGTATCTGGAGTAGTCACTGGCCTTTGGACATAAACCACAGCACAAGTGCCCAGTTCTCTTAGGAGATGAGGTAAGATGATAGAGAGAATGCATGTTCATGATGTAAGGGATCTGGGGAGAGCTGATTCCTTTATTCAAGTTCACGTTCATGTTTCCTCTATCACATTGACTAATATAATAAAGATATAACCAAAGAAGTCATTTAAGAGTCCATTTTATACCATCCATTAAGGAAACCATGGAATTATTTTTACGATAGACACAGAAATAGACTGTTTAGGTACACTTTGGAGATGGAGTTTGGTGCTCTTAGTATGTTCTCCCTGGAGTTTTAGTCTCCTTTAGGCCACACTCTCCCTGGGTTTTAGTCAGCCCTTCTTGTCTACTTAGTAGTGTAACCTTGGAGGAAGTATTTGATTCCCTTAAGCCTTGTGACAGTATTTACTGCAAAGCATGGTTCTGAGGAATGAATTTTAAATATTAAGTGTTCAGTGTGGTATTTGACTCATGGTAATTGTTCAGGAATGGTCAGCTCCACTTTCTTCCAAGAGTAATATAAAAAGAGAAAGTACTGTCATTTACAAACAGGCAAATTTACTTCTGAAAAGAAAAGAGATCTGGTAAAGGCTAGAGATTTTAAAGAAAGTTAGACTTCTTGGTAGATAGGGCTGTTGTGTGTTGTTTATAGTGAAAAAAAAAAAGTCCTGGATGATGGCTTATGAACCAGTAAGGAAATAACCATAACTGATGTGTGTGTGTGTGTGTGTGTGTGTGTGTGTGTGTGTGTGCGCACAAGTGTTAAAGGACTTTTAGAAAGACCAGTGGCCTCTCTCATGCAGTTGAATCAGCTCACTCTCCTTTGCACCTTAATCTTACATTAAGAATGAAATGTCTACGGGCTAGTCTGGATGGGCTGAACCAGTGACTAAGCAGTAAGAAGAGAGGGAGAGGAGTGTGGTAGAATGTGCTAGGAAGCAGATTTGTGACCCTCCCCTGCCTCCCTCCCTCGCCCCTCCCTCCGTTCCTCTCTCCCTCCCTTCCTCTCTCCCTCCCTCCCTCCCTCCCTCCCTCCCTCCCTCCCTCCAATCCCCCTTCCTTTTTTTTAATCCCTTCCTTCCCGTCTTTCTTTATAAAGCAAGACTTCATAGTGCACTTGGCCTCTAAGCGGTTGTGCTCCTGTCTCAGCCTCCCCAGTGCTGGGATTGGAGTGTGAACCATCCCGTTAGGTTCAACATCAGTTCTACTTTCAAAAGCTTTCTAGTTAATTCACCCCATCCCTGAAATACACACACACACACACACACACACACACACACACACACACACACACATACACACACGAGCTTTGATGAGCTGTGCCAAGTGGATAGAAAGTACCAGTCACTGTGCTTCTGCAGCGCAGGCGGGGGTTGGGGGGCGGCCTCCTTCCAGGCAGAAAGTCAGCTTCGAGGCGGGAAGAGGGGCTACTCAGTCTTCAGGTGTCCCGGCATCTTGGACTCATCTACGGCATGCAGAGAAGTGTTAGGAGCGGACATTTCAGTTTTTATCTCTGGAACAAAATGCTATTTCAGCCCACAGCTCCCAAGGAATAAAGCCAGTGTCAAAGATTTAGTGCCTTTTCACATTAGTGATGTCAGCAGAAAATGGCCGTCTTCTCTGAATAATTTATCTTCCCCCTTGCATAATTTTCTTATCTTTTTTTCTGCATTTTGGCTTTTTACTATAGATGAGGAGGTAAATGGCTGTTAGTCCCCGACAAGACCTGTGGAGCATCCTTCCCATCAATCAATTAAAAAACACTTACCTTACATTCAACATGATTTATTCCTTGTTAATACAATTGTCTCACTATATCCTTCTATTATTATACCCTTAATTCCATTAGCCATTCACTTAATGCTCACTTTAAAGCTGACCCCCAAAGAGCTTGGAAGAGAGAGGGAAGTCTGTCTAATAGTGGCATTGCCAATAAAGCTCCGGAAAATCTTCTCCCAAAGCCTTGTAGGTCACAGGAAAGACAGGTCACAGAGCGCATCCTGCCCTGAAGAAGGGCACAAGCACTCATTTATTTGTTCTGATGAATACTGCCTGATGGCTTAAAAATCCTTAAGAGCTCTTATCTTAAAAGCCAACAGTTGCTCTCCCAGGCAGCGCCCTACACATTGCGTAGGGATGGATGCAACTCTGCCAAGCTTTTCTTAAGTGAATTTAAAAATGAGGAGAAAAAAAAAAAAAACATTTATATGGTTTGAAGATTAATGGCTGGCTTTTTTGGGGCCAGGGCAAAAGGTTAACCTCTTAAACAGTGAAATGACACAAAGAAATTGTAGTAATTAATTTTCACAGAGGTAGAGTTGCATGTTCCATGGTAGATTTCCTCCATTTGAGGTCTGAAAGCTATGGAAGCACCCTTAGACTGCACTTCTAAAATTATACACTGAATGGATGCTGTGGCCTTTCTCAGGGAGGAAATAGACTTTCTTCTTGAAATTTAAATTTGTAGGTATTGTCACACAATACTTTTGCATATGCGTAGTCATGGAAACACAAGGTTGTATAGTGGTTGTTAGGACAGGAATAAGGTTCAGTAGGAACTCAGGTGGGGATGGGGATAAGGTTCAGTTAGGAACTCATGTGGGGATGGGGATAAGGTCCAGTTAGGAACTCATGTGGGGATGGGGATAAGGTTCAGTTAGGAATTCAGGTGGGAATGGGGATAAGGTCCAGTTAGGAACTCAGGTGGGAATGGGGATACAGTTCAGCTATGTGATATGAGAAGGTTCTGGAGACCTAGCTTACATCAGTGTGTGGAGAGTTAATATGACTATACTAAAGCCTTAAAACTTTAGTGGGTGTAAACTTACGCTATATGGTTTTATACTACAATAAAATATATTTATCAGTAATTTAAGAAGAAAATGTATATTTGTTACAAATCAAGAGATAACCAAATAATTTTAATAGATTTAAAAATATATCACTTAACTAAGAACAAATATAGTAAAAACAACCCTGAAGTTAAAACAATTCAAGTATCAAGTGCACATGTGTTTTGGACATCCTCTCTTTCCTGCTTCTCTTCCCCTTTGTTCCCCTCCTCTCTCCTCGGCTCTCCTTTCCTACTCTTATCAAATTTTAAAACTTTTGGAAGGTTCATAGTTATCTATATCCAGATCTGTACAGAAAAGTGTCTTTAGATTGAAAGATAAAAATAAGAGCATTTCACAAGGTGGAAGAATTTCCTGCAATAGATTGAACATGGCTGCATATCTCTCACTTGCATACAAAATAAAACACATGACCTGAATATAAGACTTTTTGAAAACTGTGTCAAATAAACAGTGAGTCTTCTCTTGAAACAAAAGTGTTAAACTGTCACTTATTTTTTTAAAATATGAATCTTAAACTATTTATTTGAGACTTCCACACATGAGTACTGGTTGGAACAATACTTCCTCAATTGGTTCCTTTTTCCAGAATGACTCTAGCTTGTGTCCAGTTGACCTAACACTAGCCAGTGAAATTCCCTATCAAATGGGTAGATGGGAAGTGTTCCCTCCCTCCGCAGACTTCCTCATCACTTGACTGATTATTTCCTTGGCTGTAGAGAAGCTTTGTAGTTTTGTGGGGTCCCACTTATCAGTGGTTGGCTTTAATTTTTGGGCAAATGAAGTCCTATCTGGGAAGCCCTCTTCTACCTCTATATCATGTAGGGGACAGCCTGGGTTTTCTTCTGGCAGTTTCAGTGTTTCACACTGAGATTTTTGGTCCATTTGGGGTTGATTTTTGTGCAGGGTGATAGGCAGGGATCTAATTTCATTCTTCTACATGTAGACACCCTATTTTCCTAGTACCATTTACTGAAGGTGCTGTCTTTTCTCCCATGAACATTTTTATTTATTCATTTTTGTTAAATATCAGATGGCTGTAGTTAGGGATGCTCACATTCATCTGGTTTAGTTTTGCATGATAAAATGACTGCATCAAAAAGCAAAAGGTATCTTTATCCAGAAAGTATGGTAAGTCTTCAAGAGATGCTAAAGCCACTTCATTAGCAGAGTAGTTACTCTGAGAATACAGTCTGTAGTTCCCTAGATTTTGTGTGTGTGTGTGTGTGTGTGTGTGTGCAAAGAATTTTCTGTTTCGCTTTAATGTATTTAATCCATTCAAGTTTGGTACATGAGGCTAAGGAACCCTCCTTTAAAAAGCAGTAGGCCTGAGGCACTGGGCTACAGGGGCCAGTCTCAGTCTCTGATGTGGCCTAGAGCCTTGGTCTGTGAGTGTCAGCCCAAGTGCTAGGACCATGGGGACTGTCCTGGCTCCGTGGTGGCTGGCCTGGAGCCTGGGGCTGCTATGCTGAACCGTCATGGGGTGTGACACTGGGCCAGGACAGCTCTGGAATTTTTTTTCATTTTTCTTTATTAAGAAATTTTCTACTCACTCTACATACCACCCACAGATCCCACCTCCTCTCTCCTCCCACCCCCCAGCCCTCTCTCCCAAGCCACCCCACATCCCCACATCCCCCAAATCAAAGTCTCCCATGGGGAGTCAGCAGCAGCTCTGGAATTGGTGGTGAATGCAGACTGGCTTCACTCTGCTTCCCCCCCACATCCTCACCAGGGTAATGAGACATGACCACTCTTCTCTCCCACCTACGACTTTTTATTTCTTCAGGTTTGTGTGAGTTCCTCCACTCTGGGGAAGGCATTTTCGTGGGTAGACAGTTTGTCACTTAGTGTCACTGCGAGAGAGTGAACAGTAGAAATTCCCATCTTGCCATTTTGCTGACATTAGTCTGAGTCTCCTCATTGATAAAATGGTTGTACCAATATATCCCCTGCAGGGCTACCATGAGAATGGGGTGAGGAAAAATCTGTGAAACACTCAGAATCATGGCCAAACCAGCATCAAGGTGTTGTGCATACTGACCGTTCACGATATTAGCCAGAGATCAAACGCCTGCTGTGCTCTCCTGTTCAATGGGCAAGTCATTAACTTATCTCAATAACATGACAAGGGATTGGTAGAAAAATAGTTGAAATAGACGTTGTTGCTGTGAACGGGTCTCCGAAGACTTACTCAGTGGGAACTGTTCTAACCATGATCCCAAGTGCACTGCAACCCACCCCTCTCATCCGTCAGTCAGGTGACCATCCATTTGGGGACACCGACAGATGGCTACAGCTACAGTCACAGGCTCTTGGCCTCAGATGGCATACAGTCGGCTTTCAGTGTTTCCTCGATTCTAAGAAGATGAAGAGATTTTAAATGGTTCCGATATAAAAAAAAATATAACAAATGTTTGAGGTGAGAGGTCTACCAAGTCCTTTGATCTGGTCATCACCCTAGTGTACACATAGGGTAAAGGTCACACTGCTGCCCTGCCATACATGTAATTGTCATGTATAATTAAAACTAGAAACCTGAAAACAGGCAGGCTACCCGAATAATAACGTTTTTGAGTGTGTTCTATGTCAGTTATGCTCCGCCTTCTTAAAATAAATCACTCAAGCTTGTGGGAAATTGCAGGTGTTTTCACAGATAAGGAAATCGGCCCAGATATTGTTGAAAACATTCAAAGGGACGCCTTGGTGGCAGGAGGCAGAGCGTCCATCCTGCCTCAAGCAGGCCGACTCTAGAGACTGTGATTTGGTTTTATACAATGACTTTAATGCCAAGTCGAGACACTCAAGTCTCCTCTGGTGCTGCCTGCCTGTGAGAAAAAGGATGCCAGGTTCCTTTGGCTTGGGTCAGGTTGGATCCCTTTGCTGCCACTGGGGGGTGTGGGTGCTAAGCTTGCTCTGTCCGCGACCTCTCTTCCTTGCTTAACTTCTTCAGCAAGGCTTGCTCTTCAGCACACCATCATTAAACTGCCTTTTTCTCTGCTTGGGGTTTCGTGGGTGATTAACTGATTGACTTCTGTGAAGGCAATTGGCTCCCATGGACAAAGTGCTTGAGTGCCTGGAAAAAGCCTGCCTGCTGCTGTGCTAAATGGACCCTTCCTTTCCGTTGTTTTATTCCTGTGAATTAAGAGCCTTCGCGATGATTGAACCGCGGGGATGACAAAACATGGAGCCTTTGCTGGGCTCTTTAGTAATGGCCCTGCTACTGTCCGCAGCCATCAGCCCTGTGAGGTGGTATTCTCCAGAAACGCGAGGGACAGAGGTGTAGAATGGGCTGCATGCTGGGCTGAGATTGTGCTGAGTGGTGTTCAAGCCGTGGCTTTAAATGGTACCAATTTAGGGTGGATTTGTCTTGGAAGTCAGTTGAGATCCCCCTTTTCTTTCAGTGAACCCCGGTGATTAGCTCTGAGTGGCTCCCAGAGGCTGCTTCCAGCATGTCAGGTACCTGTGGCTCCGTCTAGGACAGTGTTTCTCAGCCTGCGGGTCACAACCTCTCTGAGATGGGTCAAACGACCCTTTCACAGGGGTTCCTAAGAGCATCAAAAAACAAAGATATTTACATTACAATTCATAACAGTAGCAAATTTACAGTTATGAAGTAGTAACAAAAATGATTTTGTGGTTGGGGGGTCACCACATCATTACAGGTTGAAGCACTGGGAAGGTTGAAAACCACTCACTGGTCTAGGAGCTCATTCATGGTAGGCAGTTCACTCTGCCTCCCCAGCCCCTTCCTCCTTCTCGGCTGTACTGCACCAACCTGTGCTTATGGTCTCTGATCTATACTTACCCACTCCATAAATGTAAGTGAAAATAGAGGTTTAATTTAGTTGCTAGTGAAAATCTCTCTTCAAAGTGCTAAAAATATTTAATTCATGGTTGTTCCAGAAGTATAAAACAACCTCACTGCCACCATGCTGGGTAAACAGTGTTCAGGTTCCCAGCATGGTTTTGTTGCCACCATTCAGAACCGTATCAGTGTGGAAAAACACTGCTGGCGTGGGTGTGGGTCAGGACACCCAGCTGCAGGGTGTAGGGTCTCAGCCCAATGCCTGGATAACTGGCAGGTGAAACACGCTTCCCTCAAATAGAAGCTATTTATTCCTGTGTCCCATGGAAGACAGACCTACAGATTACCCATCATTCCAAACGCTCTGTGGGGGCCCACAGAGACTCCATAGGGCAGCCTTATTCCATCTGGACTCAAGGTAAGAAAGTCTGAGCTTGTTTTGATCTGCAAGGCTGCATAATAGGATGTTTTGGCCAAGGTGTGATTACCAGGTGTCTTATACTTCAAGGCCTACTTACAGGATGCTTTGCCATAAGGCGTAGCTACTAGATGTTTTAAGAATTAAGGAAGTGTTTATACTTGTCTGTAATTTGTGCCTTGAACCATTGTGTTCTCGAGAAGGGGAGGTCTTTTGCCTCTCCCCTTGCTGGTGTATAAAAAGCCCATGAGGAATAAACTTGGGGTTACTGTGGTATTGACCCAGAGCCCTCCTAATGTTATTCTGTGTCTCTGTCTTTTTCTTTTATGTCTACCTCTCTATTTTTCATAGCTATTATTTCTTAATCCTCACTCTTCCCTTCAAGGACTGTTCGAGAGTCAGGAGGATCCAGCATTGCACCCATCCGTCAAAGGCACATGGAATCCAAGTTAAGTTTTTGCACATTATCATCAATGGTACTGATGCAATTTGATTTGAAAAGGCCAGAAACTGAACTCACAGATGTTTTTGGCTCTAGTGGTATTGTATAGGTCATAGCCTATTATTTCTCATTAAATACAGCATTTCCTTCTAGTTCCATTCATTTCCAGAATGCAGAGCAACAGCAGAAAGACAGTGGGGGCTCTTGGGAGATGGATATCCAGAGGCAGGGCTCTTGACCCTTCCTTTAGTCCATTTACAATGGTGGATTCCTCATCTGCCCTTACAGTAGGATCAAAACTTAAAACTGGGACTATATTAAGACATAACTAGTGTTTTATGAGTATGAAGAAAGGCCAAGGCATATACAGTATTAAGAATCAGAAATTAATTTTTAAATTCTATGAATTAAAAAAAAGGAATACGAGAGTAGGAGAGCCAAGATTTTCAAGGTGCAGCACCCAGTAGCACACAGTAGGGACCCAGAGGCCGTGGCAATGACCACCTGCCCAGCCAACATGTCCTTAGTGGAGGAGCTGAGGGCCCCTGAGACACAGGACTCCAGACACCAAGGCTCTATCTTGTAATGTCCTTTAAAAGTCTATTTCTTGTCTTTGACAGTTTCATCCATAATAAATCTTGTCATTCTCACTTCTGTAACTCTCCCATACCCCTTCTCCCCATCAAGTTCCCTCTTCCACCTTCATGTTCTCATTGTGTGTGAGTCACTAGTTTGATTAGCTTCTTGGATAAGGACGGATGGGTGGGAGGTTATTTACTAGAGCAAGCACAACTTGTCAGTAGTTACACCACCAAAGAAATTAGCTCCCCTCTTCCAGCGGCCATTAACTGCCACAGTCCCTTGAGGCACTTCATGGGCCCTTTCCTCCTTCTACGATGAACGTTGACTGGCCCAGTTTTGTGAAAACCTTGTACAGGTCTTTTGCAGGTAACCACAGCTGCAGTGAGGTAGTGAGTGTATGCCACACCCACATGTCTTTTTGCTGGAAAAGACACTCCTCAACCTATTCTGCAGACCACGCAGTGTGCTCCAGGCTTTCAGCTTTTGTGAACTATCACTCATGCTGGGGTGGGCTTTAGTAATGCAGCTGACTCTGAGTTATTTCTGCTTCTGTAACCCCTCACCTATATTCCTGTAGGTAACCCCCAACAAAACTCATTGGGTCTAAGTTGGACTTTGGTGGTATCTGTACTTTGATCAGTCGTGGGCTTGCTGTCTGGGGTGAGTAGACAATTATTTATATATCTCTGTGAATACAACAATATGGTCTTCATAATTAGAAGGTTGACATTTGCTGGTGAAATAAATTGCTGATTTCTTCAAAACAGGACAGTAAGAATGTGCCTTTAATTACTACATAACAGAGAAATGAACAGAAATATGTAGACTTTCTGCTTTGGAGCATTATACAAGATGCTGAAGTTATGGAAGTAGAGTCAGCCCCCCCCCCCCCCCCCCCCCCGCACAG
Organism: Peromyscus eremicus; assembly: GCF_949786415.1. Classification (NCBI taxonomy): domain Eukaryota; kingdom Metazoa; phylum Chordata; class Mammalia; order Rodentia; family Cricetidae; genus Peromyscus; species Peromyscus eremicus. Next base: position 89,430,304 of record NC_081426.1, read on the forward strand.
AGATACTTTTAAAAGTTGTATTTGTACTGAACATGCATGTACCCACTTTTCCTTTGGTTATTCTCTAAATATTCCAGTACAAGAATGATGTACCTACTATTCACATTTTATTAGGTGTTATGACAAATTTTATAATTTAAATAATTGCAGATACTATTTAAAATATGTATGTATATATACATACACACATATGTTATATATACATATATATGGAGGATGTATGCATGCAATATGCAAATATTATACCATTTTACACAAAAGATCTGAAAATCTGAGGATTTTGATATCTGTGTCTGGGAGGATTGTTCAGAACCAATCCTGTGTGGATAACAAGGGGGTGACTGTGTAGTCTCAATATTCAGTTTACAAAATGGAATATTTAAAAAAAAAGCAGTGTATACTCTATCTACTCCTGTACCTGACTTGGTCTTTCTTCAGACCAAGAGACAATGTTTAAGACTCAGGAAGATTCAGTTTCAGGGTGACATCTTCCTGGGCATGCCAAGCCATCATGTCAGAGAACCAGTCACCTTGGTGATCCCTGATGAGCTGCTACTAAGAGAACCTCCAATACGTTGTCCTTCCAAGCCAAGGCCAAAGTCCAAACAAAGCTTCCAATGAAGTGAAACGCCCCCAGTTTTTCCCTCCATTTGCAGAGAGATCCTTTTTCATTTGTTCTCAACAGAAGGGCTGTAGTGGGTAGCTGTTCCAGCTTTGACCTGGAAGTACTACCCCCAGTGAGGCTTCCAGTAACTGTCACGCCTACCTATGACCTGCCCCTGAGGTGGGGCCGAGGACGGGGGTCCTTAAGACCCAAGATCCAGATGTGCCAGCTCACTTGGTTCCTGGGGATCCTGGATGTTGGATGGTAAACCGAGCAGAGTTCTCCAGAGAACCCAGCTGGACTGCACTTCACCTTTCCCGGATCCTGTAACCAACCCCTTTACTTGCTGTGAGTTACCCCAAATAAACCTCCCTTTTAACTATGTGGAGTTGCCTTAATAAATGCCCCAGTAAAGGGCCAGTACCAGGCAGTAGCTATTGTCCACTCTGAAGGTTCTAGTGCATATGCCACCACGCTTCTGCACATGCCTATGTTCCCCACCATGTCACAGAGGAAGGATTCTGAATCAGTCAGTCGGAGGAGCTAACTGAGTTCTCTCTGTATTGTTACCATATGGAGGTTCCCATGAAGGGTGCTGGCTTCTCTCTGCTAGGGGAATATTCATTGAGTGGATGGCAATTGACCTGGGTTGTGAAGAAGGAGCAAAGGTTTCCAAAGAGTCACTCTGGGAAGCTGAAGAAGCATGTGCAAAGGCCTGCTGGTCCAATGATGGTGGATGCTGAGTTTGTGTCTAGAGTGGCCTGCCAGTCCATTATGGTGGATGCTGAGTTTATGTCTGGAGTGGCCTGTTGTTTCATTATAGTGGATGTTAAGTCTGTGGCAGGAGTGGCCTGCTGGTCCATTATGGTGAATGCTAAGTCTGTGTCTGAAGTGGCTTGGTGGTTCATTATGGTGGGTGCTAAGTCTGTGTCTGGAGGGTGGGAAGAGAGCCTGAAAATGAGGCTAGGCCATGTGCCTCTGTGGTAGGCTTCCAATGCCACACACAGGATTATGAACCTTTAGATCTTGTACATCAGGGACATTATGAGTTCATCTAAAAGGAATTACTTGATCTAATTTTTGTTTCCAAAAGATCACTACAGAACCATCATAAAATGTGTTGGAAAGGCATAATCCTGGGGAGGGGGGAAACCCAATTGGCATTAATTTGTTGCTTCCTAAGTTTTGGGCTCTAACACCTTTCCTTAAGATCTGGAACCTTTCAGAGTGTGCAGAGATATGTCTATTTAAAAAATGAGGATTTGCTGAGGTTTGTCCTGCAATGTGACCAAAGTATTATAGGAGAAACAAAGATGAGCCATTTGGTCTAGGAAGACCAGAGGATGTAGGCACCAAGAAGCAGTGGTGGAGGCTGTCTATGAACTTCAACATTGCATCACGTGTTCAGGACCTAGCAGTGCACATCAGAAATGGTTTGTGACAGTGTATGATGAAAGGAAAACATGAAAGTCTGATGGCCATGAGAATTCACCTTGGCTTTTATTCAATAAGGAATAGGTAGGTAACTAACCAAGATTTCTAAACCATGGGAAAAGCCTTATAGTCACAGGAAAAGTTTTAGGTGTTAGATACTAATAGAGCTTTGAAGTGTTAAAATCCCAGTGTATCCAGTTTCAGACTCCGCCTTCGACAAGTCATTGAACTCATGTAAGCCTCTGTAGCCTTTGGGGATGATATCTGCACCTTCTGCCTTATTCCAAAAGACTTAGGGAGGCTGGAATGGATATGGAGTCCTTGGAGTATGCTGCCCAGGAAGTATTTAGTATTAAATAATGTAACTATAACTTTAAATATCTAGATCAGGAAGACTGGCTATTGGTTAAGAGAGAGTGGGCAGAGGTGGGATCTCCAAACAGCTGGGATAGGAGAGAGACCCTTCACACTCATTCCAGTGACAAAAGATACACAGTGGGGCTAATTGGAAAGGGGTAAGAGAAGAGGATGGCAAGAAAAAAAATAATGAGGTTAAAGTCAAAATCACTCATTTTCCCCATTGGGGTGTTCAAAGAAGATAGTGAGGCCAGTTTTGGAGATATAAGACACGGGACACTGCAAAATGAATTACATTTTGGATGTGTTACACATAAGAGGCAAGGAGACTTCCAGATGGAGGGGTCCACATATAGCATAGGGGCAGGTGATAGAGCGTGGGATCTGAGCTGGAAATCTGTGCTTTGAGATGATAACTTCTAAGTTGATGGAGAGCTTACGTCATAAGGGGCCAGAAAATATTTTACGCTATGGGGGCAACAATCTTTGTTGTGTCTGCTTGACTCTGGCATGTTCAAACCATGGCAGCCTGAGACAAATCTTAAAAGAATGCATATGGCTGTGTTCTAATAAAAGTGTATTTATAAAAACAGGGAGACTGGCAGATTGGTCCATGTGTTGTGACCACCAAACCCATTGTAAAGACGGAGTAGATGAGTCTGTGTAAGGCTAGAGAGTGGAATGTACCACAGCAGGTTGAGGCTGGAGGGAGGAAGCATCAGTGTTCAGGGTGGGTGGGTGGAGAAGGCCAATGAAGTCCTGCTCGCGCTCTCTGGGTTATAGGCCTCCACAGTGTCTTCTCAACAGCACAGGATCTGCTGGAGAAGATACTGAAGTCAAACATGACAGCTGTATTTCATCAATCCTAAGGGGAAGCCTGCCATGGGAGACGGGGACGGGAGGAGGGCCGACTCGGGAAGGTGTGCTTTATGTGTTCCGAACCCCTGTCCATCACCCCCACCCCCTGGCCTCCTGTTTCTATTTTTTCTCCTTTCTTCACCTTCTGAAGTTTCTCTGCCTGATCTTTTGCTCCTAAACCCCGAGGCACCCACGCCAATGCCGGGTGGGTGAAGTGATACTCATGGAGCCAACCATTACGAGCAGCATAAGCAAATGACAAATCTCTGGGCGCAGGAGAGGTAACAAGAGGCTGATCAGTGGGTCCAGTTATCTTCCCTTCATGTTTATTGCAGTCTGCTGCAGTTATTTCTAAGGGCCTGACATTGATCGACAGCTTCTATTAAGGCCTATCCAGGGCAGCTGGATTGAACAGATACATTAAATAAAGCAGTTATTGCTTTTCATTGCCTTTCTGTAAAATATCACTGCTAAATAGCTTCTGCCATCGCATGCAGTTAGGTACATGGTTTTAATTTGAGGGACTGCTTTATAACATTGCACAATTGACACTGGCCTTTGTTTCCCCTACAATAATGATTGTGTACATCCTGGAGAATTGATGGGCTGTCCTTTGAGGTGGAGTTGGGAGGAGGGGGGGGCCTGGCTTTGTTATTCTGTCTCTCTCTCTCTTTTATACATGCCAGGTTTGCTACTTGTTTGCAGCCAGGGCAGGAACAATGTCAAGGGAGGGCTCTTATCTCAGGATGTTGTAATGTAGGGACTGTAAGCCTTCGCCTGGAGACAAGATAAGCACAGCCCTACAAGCACAGAGAAAGATAGGGGTGGGGCCGTGGGCACGCTATTGAGACAACAATGGGAAGCCATTGGGCACCTCTTACAACTCTTTCTGGTGACATGGAAATCAATGCGTGTGGAACGGTGCATACAAGCATGAAAATAAAAGTCTGGAATGTTCATTGAATAATGATGTATTTGGAACAGGATTATGCTGCCCAATGATATTCTTGTTTTATCTCTGGGCTGAACGCTGGGGCAGCTGTGTGCTTTGGCACGGCGTTCAGTCCCTTCTTTGGTGTGCTGCATATTAATCCTTTATTGAAGTAATTAAATGTGTGCTTAATGGCAATGAGCTGGCAGGGCGAGCGTACAATTGAATTAGCAGTTATGATTGGGAGCGTGCTACAAGATGAACTAAATGCAATTACTGTAGGCATTTCTTTCTCGGAGTCAAATCTGGCTACATGACATGACTTAATTAGAGGTTGTTAGATGCACTAGTAATATGAGCCTCTTGTGGATGTGGGTTTAGTTAGAGTGCCCGTCTCCTGTGCCCAGTGTTTACCGTCTGTACCAACCTTATTCAGACTCATGGCTCTTCTGCCGTGAAGTTAAACTCTGATGTTCCACAGAATGAACAGGAGCTCACAGGGACATCTTCAGAAAGCTTCTCTTTGGATAAAGTCTCACAATCACTGGTCCAGCTGTTTGTCCAGGCAAGTGAGGGCCAGAACTGTGGCAGGACCTGGCATGCTTTGTAGACTCAGGGAGGGTATATATCAACAGTGTTCCCCTATATTCTCCTATATCAACAATGGAGCTTTCACTTGGAGAAAGATCTGCTCTTTGATTCTTCAGTTTTGTAGATGCTGAGGAGAACCCTAGAAGCCTCCTACAGAGGACACCTGAAAACAGATTGCCAGGTTCTTGAGAGGAAGGATGGCAAGCACTGATGTCATCTGTCACTCATCATTTCATGGGGAGGTGACTGATGTGTCCCAATCTTTAGTGGGAGCCTTCATAGCTCTTCCTAAATATTAGTTAAATTAATGATTCTTAACCCTATCCACACATGGGAATTCTTTGGTGCATTTTAAAAACCACTGATTGCAACCGGACATGGTGGAGCATGTCATTAATCCCAGTACTCTGGAAGCAGAGGCAGGCAGATTTTAATGAGTTTGAGACTAGCCTGAGCTGTATAGTGAGTTCCTGGCCAGCTAGGTTATATAGTAAGATCTTGTCTCAAAAACAAAAATTCTAAAAGCAAACCAAAACAACAACAAACCAAATCCACCAAACAACCAAAACAACAACAACAACAACAACAACAACAACAACAACAACAAGAAACGTATGACAAGCTTCACCTCTACAGATTTCATTGTCTGGGTTAGATCAAGGTGATTGATTCTATTTATACAGAGGCCTGAGAGAAATAAGTGCAGTGGAAATAGCTTTCCTTCTGAATTTTTAAAATCTGGCCACTCACCTTTCTTTCTGTCATGCTTCTTGAACTCTGCAGTATTTTGTTTGAGGTTGACTCATGGCTGCATGAGTTATGGTGGATGTCCGCAGATGACAATAGGGGGATGGCCCCTGGTTGTCTTCACCTGATGGACACAGTGACAGCTTCTTCTTATACCTCTGCTGTTCCAGGGTGACTTGGGAAACGTGGTACTAGGATTTATAAGTCCATCAATTACTGGCCTCCCTGATCTGCTCAACAAGCAAGGGCTCTCATTAGTCACGGCCCCCTGTTTTGCTTAGAGTTATTTACCAAGCAGCCAATCTATATTCTGCAAGCTGACAGTTGGGATGTGAAGGCCTCAGCAATCCATCCCATTTTCTTTGCTCAAAATGGTGGCTGGAAGCCCGAGGGGCAAGGCCCTACAAAGTAGAAGGCACAATCCATTGTCGCTTTTGACCACCTAAAATGTCCATTTTGTTTTATTTTCATTTGAGCATAATGAGGCTAGACTTCTGGTCACTGGGAGCTCCTGGGTCTACTTTACAGCCTTCATTCTCTTTCCCAGGGCCATAAATGAAACCCTTTCAGCCCTAATGACCACAATGACTTTCCTCGATCATGTTATTGCTCCTTTGGCACATTTATTGCTTTCACATGCACTAATGGATGAGTTTGGATATGTTAACAATTTATATATCATTTGATCCTAAAAAAGAAACCCTAGCAAACTAACTTAGCCCCTACGATTGAGTAGCTTTTAAGGAGTATAAATGAATTTAATGCTTTAGAAAGAGCTTCTGTAAATTATGAACATGACACCTATTACATTAAGCTGCATTAAGCATTAATACATCTTCATTACTGGCAGGCTGCCCAAACCTCCAAGGTTGAAAAAGCTGCCTGAAAATGTTCAATGTGACAGTCACCTAGGAGGAGATTGATGGCTCTTTTTTTTTGGGAGCTATGAAGGATGCCTATTGACTAGGTCCTTCTTCCCTTCTCACACAAAGAAATGTAAGTGGTGTCAGTTAGCATTCCCCAAAGGCTGGTTTCTAATGGCTGGGTGAGAACTTCTGTATCCACAGTGTGCCCACTTACATTTACTGGGCAAGAGCCCATGAGTAGGGAGGAGGGCCAAGAGAAAGGGTTGGGAGTGAGGGGTGTGAGTCTTCTTGCTGGGAAAGTTTTAATTGTTATATTAGAGTGTATGCTTATTAACAACACGTATGGATAATCATAGTTACCATTTCCCAACTATTCAGTTTGTACCAGCATTGTTACACTCTTCATATTTTTTCTTATTCAATCTCTTTCATGACTCTGTGAGTCAGATATTATTATGTCCCAGGGTACCGTATTAGTTGCCCTATGGCTGCTGTAACAAAATAATCTGGAACTAAGTGCTTTAAAACAGTAGGATATATCCTTTTACAATTCTGGAGGCTATGAGAATGAAATCAAGTTGGTAAGAGCATGCTCTCCATGAAGCTATTGGGGAGAATTGTCCCGTATACCTTTGTTTCACCCCTAGCAGCCATTGACGTTTCTTGGTTTGCTGATGTTTCCTTTCTGCTTCTTTTCCTATCCAGTACCCCCTGTGTGTGTCTCTGTCTTTTTTAAAAATTAGATTATCTTTTATTTATTATTCAACAATTTCATACATATAAACAGCGTATCTTGATTATATCCAACCCAACTCCTTGTTCACACTTCCTCAGGCACCTCAACACATCCACACTCTCAACCAACTTCATGTTTTCCTCCTCCTCTTCCTCTTCCTCTTCCTCTTCCTCTTCTTCTTCCTCTTCCTCTTCCTCTTCTTCTCTCCTCTTTTTCCTCCTCTCCTCTTTTTCCTCCTCTTCTCTTTCTCCTCCTCACCCTTCTCCTCTTCCTTCTCCTTGTAACCTACTGAGTTCAGTTAGTGCTTGCCTGTTGGAATGTTGACTTACATTGTTAGGTAGTGTGCAGATAGGTACTGTCACAGTGAATTCATGAGTGCAATGACTATGTCATATCCAGAAGACAGCATTTCACAGCCCTCCTCCCCACCCTCCAGTTCTTATGCAATGTCTGTGTCTTCCTGTAAGGATGCCAGTCAGAGGTTATGCTGCTCCAGAATGACTCCATCTTACATTATTTGCAAATAAGGCCATGTTTTGAGGAAGGAATTCAGAGAAGGAATATATATATATATATATATATATATATATATATATATGAGAGAGAGAGAAAAAAAACTGACAAAACACAGCATATATTAGTGTAAACATACGTTAACCACCACGGCACTTGTAGTTTATTCTCTGTGAGTGGATTGGTAGATTACTTACTTCTGGAATCACTATTAAGTGTGGACAAGCATCTCAAAGACTCCATTAGTTCAGTTGTGATGTATGTAATTTTGCATTATGCCATAGGTCAACACTGTTAGTAACTGTAAACCTTATCATTTGCTTCTGAGTCAAGAAATAATTTATTTTAACAAGGATAAAATCCCAACTGAGGTCTATGCATGGGATAGACTTTTATTCTGCATTTCCCCATTTGCAATAAGAAGGCAGGCTCTCAGACTAGCAAGAAGAGATGAAGGAAAACTGATGAACACTCACAGCTGTGCTGAAAGAAGGCTGTGTGGCTTCTAGACCAGGCACAGGGAGGTCTAGCTGTGGAGTTCCACCCACTGGACACACAGCTGGATTCAAATCTTGGTTCTACTTGTTACCAGTTAGGAAGCTTATACATAATTTCTTTTAGTTTTAACCCTTCGTCCTCTTTTTTCTCTTCCTCCTCCCCTTCTTTTTCCTTCTTTTCTTCCCCCTCCTCTTGAAATGGAGTCTCATAGAGCTCAGAAAGGCTCAAACTTGCCATGTAGCTGAGGATGTCCTTGAACTCACGATTCTCCTTTCTCTGCCTCTGGAGCTCTGGGATTGCAGATAGGTACCACTATGCCCACTCAACTTCTTAATACCTAAGTGTACATCAGTATCTACTTTATACCATTGTTTTAAATATTAAGTCAGATAACTTTTGTGAATTAGTCAGGATGATATTGACATCGTTTATGAGCCTACTCCAATTACTTAAAATGCAAAGGAAATTAAGCTGGTTTATATAACTTGCCACAGGAACATTTTGGTTTGGTGGTAAATTTGTCTGACAGCCCCTGTAGATTTCAGGTGTGAAAGGGATACTTCACCAATACTTCCTGCACAAGGTTTTGGTAAGAATAATGTTGATCAGGGCTGTATGAGGACCCAAGTTCAATCCGCAGAATCCATGGGAAGAACTAGGCATAGTGGTGTGTCCTCATAATCCCGGTGTGGGGGAGAAAGAAACAGATTCCGAGCATCTCTAGTCAGCCAGTCAGCTGAGTCAGTGAGCATCAGGTCAGTGAGAGACCCTGCCTCAGAAGAGGAAGTGGAAGGAGATTGAAGAGGAACAATACCAGGGAGTTTCTTCTGGGCTCCTCACACACATGCACACAGGTAAACACACACACACACACACACACACACACACACACACACACACACACAGAGGGTAGATGGGGGGGAGAGGAAGAGGGAGACCTAAAGAGATGTATCTCAATAATTTCTTTCTGTCTGCTGATTTGGGGTTGAATTTATTCTTGTTTTTCCATGGAAATCACTCTAAGGTGCACTAAATTTTTTTATTTGAGATTTCTTTGATATTTAAATTGAGGCATAAAGTGAACTCCTCTTAGGACTGCTTTTACTGCAGCCTGTAGTTTTTGGTATGTTGTCTATTTATTTCCATTCAACTCCATAACTTAAAAAAGTTCCCTCTTTATTTCTATGGTGACTCAGTCATCATTTAATAGTGTGTTTTTAAACAGGCTATTGCCATTTTTCTTGGTTGCTCATCTAGGTGGTGGTAAGACTCTACTGCCCAAGATAACACACACTAAAGGACATAGAGAAATCTATCTTGAACTGACCTGGAACTTTTTCTTTCCTGGATATATTTCATAGTCATAGAATGTGTATAATACAGGCTGTTGGAAAGAAAAGACATAAGTGGTATTAGGCAGAGCGGACCCCTCCATATTGCAATACAAAATTGTCAGACAAGATGTGTCCAGAGGTGCAACAGTGTCAGGACTGCTATGGGGCAGTTTTGTAGTCCTTGTCAAAAGTCCACAGCTAGGGGGGTGATAGGCCTAGAAGGGAATCTACTGTTGTCATTTAGCTAAATAGTCATATTAACAAAGTACCTTCTAAACACCTATGCTCACACTTGTAGATATAGGTTGCTCTCAGCCTTGGTCAGGAAAGCTTATTATTATTATTATTATTATTATTATTATTATTTATTATTATTATTTACAGTGAACAGTGGTTAATTGAGAAATTCACAACTAGTCAAAGTGCTCAGTCCTAAAAGGGACATCTGTATGACTCCTCCCCCGATGGCTTAGAGAACATTTCACGAGAGGGTGTGTAAAGAGTGTAAGGGCTGGAAGGTGGGAAGGAGTGCTAGAATGCTATCTTCCAGACATGATGTGCTCAATGCACTCATGAACTCATGACATCTGTGGTTACCTGCATAAAGGCTGTCCAAGACCAAGCCAGAAACAAATCCTAATGTGGATTGGAGAAGGGTTCATGGAGTCCCACCTCTAGCTGAGGAATTATTGGAAACCAATGGCAGTTGGGAAGAGACAGTCATTTATCTTTGCTGTTGTGACCACTGGTCACTACAGTGGATGGCCCCACACTCATGCACATAGGGCAATATTAGTCAGATCTAAAAAAAGAGGACATGGCTTTGGAAGAGGATATGTTGGGAGGTAGCAAGACTTAGAGGGAGAAATGGGGGTAAATATGATCCCTGTTAAATTAGAGTTTCATGTAGACAGCAGATAAAACTTTAAGCATGTTACTGCATGCATGTAAAATAGACTGAAAAAGGTTCACTTTTTATTTAAAATTAATAAAGATCCTATGTTTTATTTGGCAACCCCATGAAATAGATCTAAATGTAGTTTTGGTTAACTTTAAGCCCAATACTTTTGGAGGATTTTGTTCCTAATGAATTGTGATATATTTTTGTTTTTGTTTTTGTTTTTTGAGACAGGGTTTCTCTGTGTAGTTTTGGTGTCCTGGATCTCACTCTGTAAACCAGTCTGACCTTGAACTCACAGAGATCTGCCTGGCTCTGCCTCCCGAGTGCTGGGATTAAAGGCATGCACTACCACCACACTGTTTATGTTTTTCTTATAAATTCTATTTTTTGTGTATATTTGGTTTAACTTCAGGAATTTTTATATTTGAGTGGTATTTGAAATAATTTTTCTACTAGATCACACCTGATAATATTTCCCAACATTTCTCTTGTCACATCTTGGGGGAGGGGAATAGTGAGTGTCCTATCTGATTTGGTAGAGGCCTGAGATTCTGGGAGACATCCCACAATGCACCTGAAAGCCCTACCACTAAGACTGATTCAGTAGAAAACACAGGGAGGGGCTTGGTCCTGCCTCAACTGAATGTACCAGGTTTAGCTGTCTCCCCATGGGAGAACTTACCCTGTTGGAGGAGGGGGGTTAGAGGAGGGGGGGGAGGCGGGAAGTGGGGGAGTGGGAGGAGGGATGAGAGAGGGATCTGTGGTTGGTATGTAAAATGAATAAAAAACAATATGATAATAACTTAGATACTTAGTAAAATGATAATCCTATACATATAAAAAAGATTTTTTAATTTATTTTACATACCAATCACAGATTTAATCTAATCCATTTTCACTGGAGACCATTACTGAGGCTTGTAGTTTTTCAGAGGCTATATTGTCTTGGTTTTTCATATTGTGTGTATGTGTGTGTGTGTGTGTGTGTGTGTGTGTGTGTGTGTGTGTGTGTAGTGTTGGGACTTGTGCATCTGGGATAAAGTCATTGGTTGTACCTATTTTTTTAAAGCTATGCTTATTTATACAGTGGTAGTATTTGCAATATCCAAGAAGGGAAAGTTGTGGAAGTGTTGAAGTATTTTCCCTGCCAGACTGAGGTCCTAGCTTCATAGTAACACCTTCAGCCCAGGTGTTTGGGGAAACAGGTCCAACGTCCACTACTACTCTGGAAGTACAATACTGTCTACAAAAAGGATCTCTGTCACAGAGTAGGGCCACTCTTAAAACAGTAACCACCGAATTAAAGGCTGTCACCATGTCAACTCTAGTCATTTGGGGAGGATAGGAACACTGACAGGGCTGTGAGCCCCAAGGTTAGTTTCTAGAGTGTGAGTAGAAAGGAGAAAGAGAAGAATCAACCATTTGACAGTATTGGGACAACAGAGAAAAGGCAGAGGCAAACATGGACAGAAGCAGGGAACAGTAGGGACAGGGTGTGCAGAGATGAGATTTGCTGGCTAAAGGCAGAAGGAGAGCAGAGGGAGCTTAAGGAATGCCAAGAGGTCCCCAAAAACAACCTCAGTTCTCGGAAGCACAGAGATCCAGGAAACCAACTCAACCCATGTTCTTTGGAAACACCTATTGAATGGAAAGCGAAAATAATAGAGGAAATAAAAGAAAATGAAGTAAAGAAGAAAGGAGAGAGGAGGAAGAGGGAGAAGCGAACAGAGAGAAAACCGAGCAGGAACAGAATAGGAACAGGTAGAGCCAGCTTCCTAAGTGGTGTTTGTTACTAAATAGAAGAAGAATGGGCATGAAGAAGAGACTGCTGTGTGGGGCTCTGGAGTCTGAGTGCAATCTCTCACCTACGTAGAGTTCTAATTTCTGTTCTCTGTCTACCAGCTACTAGCCACACTTATGGCATTCCTCGGGAGCCTGGATTACAGGTGCTGGTCCTCTCTTCATAGGTTGGATGTGGATGGTGGACCAGCCCATCTTGATACCAGCCTCAGAGGTCCAGTTATGAGGGCTGGCCCTGCTCGAAGGTCATCCTTCTGTATGTTGTTTAGAACCTGAATCTGTGGTCCCCTGCAGGCCTCCTCTGGCTCTGTCCCAGTATCTACCAGTCTGAATGAAGTTCGGATGCTGTATCTTTCCTGAAGTGTGCGTTCCTCTCTCTCTCTGAGTGCAAGTTTATATATATTTTGAATTAATTACTAGAATTAAACTAGTTGAGTACTTCTTATTGCTTTTAATTTCTTCTACATTCCATGAGTATGTTCCTTCATTATTACACAGTTATATTAAATAGTATTTAATGTCTGTTTAATATATTAGCATATAGGTAGTATATTAATATTATATAGCATAGTAAATTATTGGATTTTTAAGTTATCCCCCCTCTTTTTTTTTTACTATAAAACAACTGCTTGACTTTTTCTTTTAGATTCTTTTGTTTTTGTTTCTGTTAGAGTCACAGGATCATACTTAGCTAGCTCAAGCTGGCTTGCGACTCACTGTGTAGCTCAGGTTGGTCTCAAATCCTTGACACTCTTAGCCTCTGTCTCTCAAAGGCTGAGATTATAGGCATATTCCACCAAGTGTGACCTTATTTTGTATTTCAATATTACCTGACTTGTCCTACCAAGTAGATATTAGTTTTATGAACTTGATTTTAAATAGGAATATAGGCTTTAAGAACAATAAAAATAACTTCTATAAGTTATCTGACTTCACAGATCTTGTTATTAAATGATGTGCTTTGAAACTTAATCTGGAAACATGGCAGGATATATGTATGACTTCAAATACTAAGTTTGGGATCTTTTAAATAGAAATGATAATATATGACATTCTTTTTTTTTCCCCTTGAGATAGGGTTTCTCTGTGTAGTTTCTGGTGCCTGTCCTGGATCTCGCTCTGTAGACCAGGCTGGCCTCAAACTCACAGTGATCCTCCTGCCTCTGCCTCCTGAGTGCTGGGATTAAAGGTATGTGCTACCACCACCTGGCTAATTCTATGACATTCTTAAATCATCATTAGCCACTAAATTATTAAAATTTTTATTGCTTTGTTTGGTTGGTTGTACTTAAGGATCAACATCATTCTTTTAATCTGGCGTCAGGAAATTCAGAAGATATAAAAACTATGATGACAAAGAAAACAAATACAGGCTGTAATGTTTCTACTTGGTCATTGATTGACATAAACATTTTTGTCTCTTCCCAGTCTCCTTTCAATGTATGCAGATACATTCAAAATGTATACATATCGTAAATAGTAATAGAAATGAGACAATTTGTAGACTTGAATTCTTGTTTCAATTGACTTTATAATGCACTGCATCACTTTATCATTAAATATTCTTAGAAGGCACTGCTTTTAATGGCTATTCAGTGTACCATCTTTAGAATATGACACAATAATAAATTATTTACTTACTTTGAATGTTTAGTTTATTCCCACTATTTTCACAATAATTTGGTGGATTCCCATTTATATGACTCATTATCTACATATCTCCTGGTTTTTAGTTTCTGGGTTGGGATGATCATTTTTGAAGAGCTTTCTGTTTTCATTTTTTTATCAAATGCTGTGGGGCATTCCTGCACATTACCCATTTCACACTCCTCACAGCAGGCATTACTCTTTATCTATCTTCCTTTCATTCATAGGAATAGGAACTCTGTGTCTACAAGGATCCTGATGCCTGGACCAGTGCCCGGAATGTTGTAGAGGCCAGTGGTTTTTGCCCAGGCTCCCTGGGTTCACATCTTTACCTAACCATTTACATAGTAGACGACTTCACCTCCTTTAAGCTATTTTTAAATGTCAACATAAAGGCAATAACACCTACCTCATAGACTAGCTGTGAAAAATTCATATATTAGTTCAAGTAAATAGTTTAAATGAGAAGTTAACACATGATAAAAATCAAAATATACAGAGCACATTATAATATGTGCCAGAGACTTTATAAATAATAACTAGTTTGATACACACTAAACTCTCTACCATCAATTTCATTTCACTGGAGGAAATGGATGAGTGGCAGAGTCCAAACTTAAACTCCAATACACTGGCTCTGGAGTTCACCCTTTTTTTTCTTCTTCTTCTTGTTTTGGAGACAGATTCCCACTTGGCACCCCTGGCTGTTCTGGAATGCACTATGTAGACCAGGCTGGCCTTGAAATCACAGAGATCCACCTATCTCTGCCTCTCTAGTGCTAGGATTAAATGCATAAGCCATTATGCACAGCCTTGGAATTCACATTTTAATTACTGCTTTGTACTTCCCAAAGCACTTGAAAATTATTAGAGTAAGTACCCAATATATGAAAAAAATAATGACAAAACCCTCCCTAATGTCCTAGGTTTTCGTTGTAGACCTGAGCTGAGGGTTTGGTTAGAAATAAGTGATGGTGGGTAATGAACAGTGTGAATTCATGTTCTTACACGGGGGCTGGAGATTGGGGAATGTGTAAAACATAGTTGGTGTGTCAGTGTCAAACATACACAGCTTCCCATTGGATGCCTAGGACTGTTGAACAAAGGTGTGAACAATGAGTGATTTCTAAAAAGGCTTCTTCCATGTTCCCTGTCACTCAGAATGGATCTACCTGTTTGTTTCACAAGGACCTTGTTTGAAAACAGCACCACAACTGTCCTTGCCGTTTCAGATACAGTTTCGAACTTTCTGATTGGTATCTTTATTCTTCCGGGAGTTCCTCAATACAGGGAGTACTAACTGGCTGTCTATCATGTTTCAGGGACCACGGCAGACATTGCAAATGTAGTGGCGAGCAAGCCCCATGAGCAAAACTCACCTCATCGCTGTGTGTGTGATGATTCAATGGAATAGTGCACATAAATACCTTAGAATAGTGAACTGCAGAGAGGGCTGCTGGAGGAGGAAGGCAACGTGGTGCAGACATGACTGAGTAGAGGCTTTAGACTTGATGAGGATCATGATGTGTTCAGAGATCTACGGTTTCTTTGTTAGTTTGTCTTTTTGTTTTTCCGGAGCTGAGGACCGAACCTAGGGCCTTGCGCTTGCTAGGCAAGCACTCTACCACTGAGCTAAAGCCCCAGCCCGGAGCTACGGTTTCAAGGTTTCAATGAAGGGGTGGAGGTGGATGTTTCTGTGTGGTGGATCAGGGAGTAGGGGGAGACGAAGAAGAGGCAGAGCAAAAGGAGGCAAGCATTTCAAGCAAGCCTTGGAAGGAGGCACAATGTAGTCCCCAAGGGACATCAAGCACGTCTAAAGACATTTTTTAAATTTTCCATGACTTATGCTACTGGAATCTGGGATATGGGAGTCATGGACACTCTTGAGCATCCTTTGGTGCGTGAGACAGCTTGTTGTCTGACTCACAATGGCGGTAGTGTGGAGACCACGAAGTCTGGCGTAAATATGGGAAGAGGAGCAATCGTGCCTGTGCTGAAGTGGGGAATGGAAATAATTCTGGGTGGTCTCTACTGTCAGGAAAGAAATTGGTCAACGAAAAGGGGAAATTAAAAGAATATTGGTTAGAGAACAATTCTGGATAACAGGTGTAACCTGGAGCACAATGAGCTGGATGAGATCTTGCTGGATGAAGGACCCCCTACCCTCGGTGAAGACAGAGGTAAAAATACCAATGCAGACAGACTCGTGTTTCCAGCTTCTGAGGGAGACAAGGTAAGCCTGTAAAGCTCTCAGCACTTATTTTTGACATGCTGTGCTGCCTTTTTAGAATCTGAGAGAATCATGTTAGATCATGAACCACACCATGCAATCCCTAAAGTCACAATCAATTATATTGCAACACACTGGCGAGTCCAGTATTTAAAAATCCCATTAGTGATGTAGTGATCCATGTGGCACTTTTCTGAGACATCGTGTGATAACAACTAGTAATCTGCTTGGTGCCTAGTGTGGTTTTGTAGCAACGATGAGGAGTGTAAATGACATTTTGAGAGATCTGTGGCGATTACAATAGAATATGGAAACAGCTTGCATTTCCTTCGGCATCAGAATCATAGATACTGCTGTCACCACTGTATCCCGTCTGCATTCCTAACAAAGGCAGTGCTCAAGCTCAGTTAGAGATTGGTGAAGATTAAAACATGATTTTTGTCTTCATCCAAGTTCATGGACACCTGCATTTTTAAGCATGGGCCTTGGGTCAGCAAAACAGTCTCCTAGGCGACTCTTGCCGCCAAACTCACTTCTCCCTGTCATTCTTCTTTTCCATCTTCTTCCACTCTGAGTTTAGCCCTTTGTTCATGAAACTGTCGTGTGGCATCTGAGGTTAACCATGTGCTTTGGGATTTAGGTTAGATTAGGGTTAGGGTCTCAACTGATGGGTAGGGGGCTCTTCTCAAGGGCGAGTTGTGGCGGTTTCTGGAGAAATTTTGCTGCTTCTACCAGATAATTCTAAGCTCTGACTTGGTGTGTGATCGCTGATCTGCCTGGGAGGGAGAGCCGTACAGGACATAGAAAGGCCATCTCTAGGGGTGAGTGGGAAGGAAATCAGAAAAATGCTCTGAACTGCCTTCTGGAGGGGGTGGGTATTTGGGGACCCGAGGATGAGTTGGGGAAGGTCCACTGAAGAAAGGGTCAAAAATGGTATGAAGAACTCTGCTGAGGTCAGCAAACCTCACTCCGTCGCGACATCCATCTGTAGGGGTAGTGTGTCTCTCCAGCTGTGCTTGACTCTAACGGCTCAAGGCAAAGAAAAGATGAATTTCTGGGGGGATCACAGAGCTGGAGGTGGTCGGGGGTGGGATGGGGTGGGGCACATGGCAGAAGGCAAAGGATCTGGAAAATTGAAGGTTCTGACAAGAGGCAGGTTGAAACGATGACCATGGGGTCTTAGCTCAGTAAGGAAGGAAATGAAGCCCGGGGGCAGGGGTTGGGGTTGGGGGGCAGGGGTTGGGGGGGGCTGATGAACTAACAGAATGGAGGAACCAAGGGAGGTGAGATCTCATTGAGTCCAGAGCCGGTGAAAAATTGGAGTAGGATGTGAGAGCTGGTCTCCTTTGCCAGTGCCAGCCTCTGCATGGGTATAATTAGTTATGTTGCTGTCCTGGCCCTCCCTTGGGTACATTTTAATGACTAAAAACATTATTATAAATGGCACTAAATGTGCCATTAAAATACTTCTGCTCTACATTCAAGTGTGCTCAACAAAATGCAGGTAACTCACTCAAATACTGGAATGAGAAAGAAAGGAGAAATGTAGGAAGTAAGCCAAAAAGAAATCCTTCAGTCACTTTTTGTAAATTGCTTAAAACCATTAAATAAATTAAGCTGCTGTGGGGGGATGCATTTCATGGAGTTCCAATTTAGCAATTACTGTTCCTGTAGCAGAATCAATAAAATATGCGTCTACAATCATACAGAAAAAACATGTCCAGGGACTTTAAGTTGGGGCCTCAGATAAGGCTAACTAATTAACATGTACTGGGTCCAGCACTGGACTGTGGCTAGTGGAAACCTTTTTTAGCACTTTTAGGTTTTGGATAGGCTGTAATGCATGTTTCAAAAATCAAAATGTTATAAAAGGTATCCACCGAGAGGACTCAATCTCACCTCGTCTTTGTCCACCCTGTGCCTTTTGATACTTTATTTTCATTCTTCCAGCACTTTGTAAGCTACTGAGAACAGACACAGACACAAACATTCCTAGTCAGGGGGCTTTTTTGCACAGTGGTTTGCACACCATCAATACAATAAGCACTGTGATTTTGTTTTCCACTTAACAATCAATTTCAAATATCTGTGCACCTGTTTATAGGTGTCAGACTAGTTTTTAGCTGTATAGTTTTCTATGTTGTCTTAATTTATTTAACCCATCATGCCTGGTAGTTTCCAGTAAAATAGTTTACTTTAGGTACAAGTTTGTCTATAGAGTCTGTCTCAAATACATCATTCACAAGTTATGGGTAAATGCATTTACAATTGGGAAGCACTGTCAGACTCTACTCCAAAGGGATTTGTGAGTATGTGCTGGGGGACTGGTTTTTTTTTTTTTTTGTTTTTTTCTTTTGTTTTTTTGAGACAGGGTTTCTCTGTGTAGCTTTGCGCCTTTCCTGGATCTTGCACTGTAGACCAGCCTGGCCTCGAACTTACAAAGATCCGCCTGCCTCTGCCTCCCGAGTGCTGGGATTAAAGGCGTGCGCCACCACCGCCTGGCAGGAGACTGTTTTAATATGGACTTTATCTACTAACCACACATTATGACATTATAATCATTCAGGTTTTGAAAATGTGCCAGACTGTTGTGAAAATAGTAATCACCAGGCATAGGGCTAGAGGCCTATACCAAATCCA
Organism: Peromyscus eremicus; assembly: GCF_949786415.1. Classification (NCBI taxonomy): domain Eukaryota; kingdom Metazoa; phylum Chordata; class Mammalia; order Rodentia; family Cricetidae; genus Peromyscus; species Peromyscus eremicus. The sequence continues at coordinate 89,448,991 of NC_081426.1, forward strand.
GCCATGATGCTCCATGTAGGAACAGAGCAGGACAGTGTAAGCCACCAGCTCTCATCACTTGTCACATTGTTTTAAATTTAAAGGCTTCCACCATTTACCTTTTTGCCAGTCACTTACTGTATGTTTTCCAGATAAGGAATGGGATTGTTGCTTCTTTCTTTCATGTGTGGTCTTCAAAAGTTGCTTACATGCACTACTTAGGAGAATTGTAAAAAGCTTAGAGTCACCTTAGACATTTTAAGTAGAAATGGAAGAAGTGTGGATATCCACTGTACACTGAATGCCTACCTTTAAATAAAATACTGTAAATATTGAGTTTTATATAAAATTATTACATCACCCTTTAAAAATGAATCAAATAGAGTCGAACTACTGCTTGGCCTATCAACTGTCACCTATTTAAAAGTGCACAAACTCTCCTTTAACAAGCGGGACATTTACAACATTCATTTATTTTTCTTTTGAAGTCATTTTTCTGTTCCACTTTCCTTGAGGAATTTTATCTTTATGTAATACATTTAAGGATTGAAGTTTTTGGAGATTGTCATATCATAATTCTCTACTAAAATGTGTATATATGTTGACATTTTAATTAAAATTTGTCTCTAGCTTCAAGCTATAAATGTTAAGACGTTATGGAGTCACTTTCATGACTATTTATAGCACGCAGTTGGTCAAAATAGTATGCATATATACATTTTGACAAATAAACAATTTTTAAACAGGAACTTCTATTGAGATGCACTTCTGTTTAAACCCTGTGACAGCATTTATTTTATTTGTTCAATTAAATTGTAGTTCAGTGGAGCTGTGAATGTCTCAGGCTTGCTAGAGTGAGAGGGAACCACATTATTGCTATTCATAGATGAAGAAAAGTTGTTCAGTAAGTCAAATGGAAGGGGAAGAAGTGTTATTCTAGTAACATTTCTCCATTGTCTGCAATCTTGATATCTATCCCAGCTTGAAATCAAGAATGATTTTAAGTGATCCACTAAGTGACAGTTCACTTAAGCTGTCCTTGAAAGTGGTTGGGAAGCCTTGCACAGAAGTGACAGACAGAGTTTCCGATTGTTTGGGGGCCTGGAAGTCTTTATGTCTTTGGACTTTGCTGAGAAAAATGTATTATTTATTTATTTGTTATATCACAAAGGAGAATGAAAAAGTAGGTAAGGAAAGAAGAGTCCGCTATTTTTCCAATACACTGTGGGCAACTGTGGGCCAACCAGTTTTAAGAAAAACCAGAAGTACAGGCCCTCCTCTCCCTTCTCAATGAAGCAGACAGCAGCAAGAAGCCGAGGATCCGGAAAGCAGCACCTCGTTTCCCTTGCCTTGCCGTACATTCCCCGGAAACTTCCTATTTATCCCTGTAGGTTCACATGATCCAGTTAAAAACAAAATCAAAAACAAAAACAAAACTAAGACTATTATCTGCTTTCCTGCAGGAACATCTTGTTCAAAACCTGGATCCCAGGTAGTGGGAGGCTGGAGTTGAGGCACAGCCCCAGGTGAGGAGCTGCTAAGAAACCAGGCAGATCGGGAAGAAGGTGGCAGCCACACAAAAGCCCCGAGGGCACGGCAGTGTGAGATTGCCGTGGATATTAGTGGTCCGGTATAGGGCCCCTAAGGCGGATTAGCTGCACTAAGAATGACTGAAAATATGGAGTCATCAGAGGTTACATTTTTCACTGTCTTCTTAGTACATTATATGACAGCTGATTATTTCTAGGCCTGCTGTATATCATAAGGTCTGAGGCAGTCACGGAAAACAAGGTGTCCGTGTGAAAAGCACAGGTTCAGAGGCAGAAGATGGCCTTGAACTTCAGTTCAGTCAGCTCATGAACTATAGTCCTCAGGGTGCTTTAAATGCCTTCGTCTCCTGTGTGCTAGTAAGTGTACCTAGTCCAGTTGGTTAATGTAAGAATTAAATAACATAATACAAATAAATCTGTGAGTATAGGGTTAGGTCATTCAATATTTAATCCATCAAACATGTGAAATCAGCTATAAACAAAGAAAGAGAGAGGCAGCTATATAGACACATGAGGGTTAACAGTGTTGATAACAACAGATGCCCATGGGAAGAACTACTAATCCCATTTAGCAGGGGGGGATGCAGAGGTCACAGGTGATTCTAGCTATGTGCGAAAGGTTATTGGCCAGTCAGAGACCATCAGTACAGACCTGATGCTCGACTCCCTGTAGTCTCTTCAAATGCGCAGGGACAGATACTATCATGTTCTGCAGACTACAGGACTCCCCCATCGTGCCAGCTGTGAGAAGTTTGAAAAGCACATTCAGCACTAACTTTAGCTCACAGCTGAATGTTTTGGTCCCCAGCCTGTGAATGTCTAGCCAGCTCTGTGGCCTAGGGAGAGCATCCTCCTATGCGTGAAGGGCATTCCAAGGTCAATAAAGCACTTCAAGCTCCATAAAGAAAGTAGCTATATAAATGGGGTTTCTTGTTAAGATAATAAAGCTCAAAAGGCCACTTTTACAAAGAGAGGTCAGCTGGAAGGTTACCAGGAAAAGCCACATGCCCAGCTGTGCTATTTAACCTCCAGTTTTCATAAAATATACACATACCATTGGGATGTACTTTTAATTATTTTGTTTCTAGGAGACGATGACTCTAGCACTGTTTAAAGAAATCCAGTCAGTGCCTATTATGGATGCAAAGTGTCCGGCATTTTACAGGTGCTGCGGCTGGTAGGAATGGATTAGCCAGAAGGCTCATTAAACGGAATGCCACCGTTAGCCCCACTGCACAAAGTCTTTGGAGTGTGATACAGTTCCAAGTGTCTACAGTTGTGCATTAATAGTGGAGCGTGCCCTGGTGCATTTCCTTGTTTTGAATAAATTGTGGTATTAAATTCAATCTCCCTTCATCAGAAAGGGAAAATGATTTGACCCTCGCATTCCTTGGAGCTGAACTCAAACTTTGGAGGTTCACTTCAAAGCTCTGTAAATAAAATGAGTAACACTCTGGACCCTTGTGAGGCGGGAGGAAAATTCTCTTTCTGAAGAACACCCAAGTCTTTAAAGAGAAATGGCGGGGTTTAAATAGCTCACTGTTTTTCTTGCTCCGGGCTCCATGCTGAGGATATTATTTTCTCTGCAGAGCTTGCGCTGCTCTGGCTCCGTTCTCAGAGGCTGGCTGGCGTTGGGGCACTGGGGCGCAGGGCGGCTTGCAGGTTTGTTGAAGCAAGTTTATTTGTAGTGTGGCTGGGGGCGGGTGGAAGATTCCTTTATGATATGGGAGGCTCCCGAGTTTGGAATATCAATGGCACTTCAAAGCACTAGAGCTGCGAATTAGCAGTCAGACTTCTTCTCAGGCCCCAGAATAGGATAAAATAACACCAGAGATGTGTTTCAAGATAGGAAAAGGGGAGGTTTTTTTTCAATGAGACTTTTTTAAACTTTGTGTTGAGAAGCGGCAGCCCAGGGTTCAGAGATGGCCTGGCATCTCTCTGGACACAAGAGGCTGCCATGGATTCTTGTGGAAAATCGTTCAGAGTTCCCAGCCTGAAATCACAAATACTGGACCTAAAATCATAGTGCTGGACCTGTCCCCAGACTACAGTTCTCTCTAGATCCATGAGTGGGAACTACTACTAACCCTTGGGGAAAGGGTAACTAAAAAATTGTGTAGCCTAATTTGTTTATTTCTTAAAGTCAAAGTCATGGTGTTAATTTCAAGTTTTCTGAGTATTCCCTTCCACCCAATCTCCTCCCCGCTGTCTTCCTCCTTTGTGGATGTGAAGACCATGGTAACAGATACTGAGAGCGCCATCTTCAATCCTCCAATCCGAGTCAGCAAGAGTCGCACTGCAGTGGGCAGACCGAGCAAAGTGTCATGGTGACCCCTCTCGTCCTTCTGCCCTGTGATTATGTTTGAGTAGTTCTAGGAAGACAATCAGTTCAACTTGGAACAGACTGAGGCTTTACAACGCTGGCAATTCCTACCCTGTGCCTGTGCCTCCTTCCATTTGTATTTGAAAGAAAATGAAAAATATGCTCAGCAGGGAGGCGCTGGTCTGCATGAGTACTCAAATTGATCTGCGCCTGGCTGGTGGTCATGGCTGTGGTAGCTCACCCAGCCCTGGAGCTTTTCCATTGCCTCCTGTTTTTCTAATACAGTTTTGGCTGCCCACACCTCCTCCTCCCACCATTAGGAGAGGCAGATACTTTCAAAGGCAAGACTGGGGCACGCTGTAAACTTGGGCTTGTGGACAACTGAGACTCACGCCTTGGCCTCCTTGGTTTCTGATTTTTCTCGTTCTGGAGGGACTTCCTGCTGGCTGAAGTTGAGTGGCCGTGCCCCTTACAGACTGCATGGCCTCCTTTAAACACTCCTCCCTGTTTTCATTTGTGAGAGTCTAGCCTCCAGGCCACAGTGGGGTTTACTGGACTACTGTTTCTCGGGGACTCTCAGGAAGATCCCGTAGATGTTAGACTTGGTGTCCTTGATGGTATCTTGCATCTTCATAGCATCACTCAGCCTGTGCTGCTTGGTTATTTATGGCTATCCACAGCAGGCTGCAGTAATCAGGTCATATTGCCTCTTTTTGTTCATTAATGTATTCTAAACGTGAGTACAGTACCTGACGTCAAGAACCTTGAACTTCATTCATGATTTCAGAGGATCATTAAAATGTTTTGTCCCAATATTTGGCAAATTTTGAACATAATGAAATGTTGAAGAATAGCACAATGAATAGTCTGTTACTTTTCACTTAGAATCAACAATCACAAATATTTTTGCCATGTTGCTTTACTCTCTGCAGACAGACATGTTCTTCTACTGAAGTATTAGAAAGTGTAGATATGATGATTCTTTATCCCTAAAGACTTCAGCATTCGACTGTGAAAAAGATGTTATTCTCCTTCCTGATGCAATACTATTGTCACACCCTAGAAAATTAATAATTCCACAAAGTCATTTAATACCCAGCTCATATTAAAATTCCACCAAACTTTTAATTGAGATAAAATTTATAAGTCACATAAAACACAGATAATCATTTTAAAGTGTACAATTCAAGGGCATTTAGAACCATCACAATGATGTGGAGTCATTATTACTTCTTTTTAGCTCTGAATAATTCCATTACTCCCCACTTCTCTCTTCTCCAAGTCCCTAACATATTGCTTACTTTCTATCTCATCAGACTTACTTATTCTGGATATTTTACACACAATGAAATTATAAAATATTTAACCCCTGTAACTTTTCAAATTATCTTATAGCTGTTTTTGTAGAAAGAATTTTAAAAAATACTGCAGTAATTATTTTGAATAATTGCATTTTCATTCAAGACTTCCAGGGTACCTGACGACTCCCGCCCAGTTTCTGCAAAGAAAATACCCATGTTTGTTGAGACACTGCACTTGGTGCTTTAGAAAAAGGGGCAAAGATTTTGCCCCCAGTGTTTGGTGAGAGTCAGGGATTTAGAGAATGGCTGCAAGGCTGAACTTAGTGCATGTCTCGTTTCTGTGGTTTCCACACAGATGCCATACAGCTGGAGGAGGAGCAGAGACCCTGGCTGTCTGCACTTTTAGGCACAGCCACTGTCAGACTGGACCAGATTGGTGTGGATGACAGCGGCGGGTTTGCTGAGCAGGAGACACTGTGCTTCATGATTATTCTGTCCAGACAGTCTGAACTTCTCACCCTCTTTGTTTCAGTTACCAGATACACACTCCGTAACACTCTTTGCTCTATCAAAGAAAGCATGTTTGAGAAATGCTCTAACAATCTCTTCTCATTTTAAACTGCCTCCTGCACTTGGCTTCTGGTGCTTTCCCATGTGAGTTCCTGGGCTCAGTAATGATTTTAAGGGACTCTTTTGGCTGAAACACCTGGTCAGGACTCCACCTGGATTAGTTTTTGCTGAGTGTGGCGCTTTCAAGCGTGCCAAGGGACTGCAGACTAGGAACAAGCCCCGGGCTTCCTGCTTAACATTCGACTGTGAAACTGCATGATTTGAAATATGGCAATGTGCTGTCTAGGTGTTTGGAAGATGGCAGGAAGGGCAAATGTCATCTTCAGTCCCCATTTTTGGCCCTACTCCTTGTTCCTCATGTCCATAAGCTGTCTTTATTTGGTTACAGAGTTAACTGTTTCTCACTGAGGTTTAATAGTGGTCCAGGAGACTGTTCAACAAAGGGCTTCAGGGAATCACATGTATTTAACTGGACGTTTTCTTTCCATGTCTGGAATGATTTCCCAATTCTTTGTCTGAATGAATGAAGGCCAAGAGTGTTTATATTTATTGGTTGGATTCCTATCTCCAACAAATCTTTAAAATGCTAATCCTATAGTTTCCTAGGTAATGACTCCAAATTTATGGCAAAAATAATTATGTGAGAGGTAGTATGATACATAATTAATATTCAAAAGTAGACTTGAGCGAATTTACATATCAAAATGTCTCTCTTCCCTGGTGATCTAACATGGAAGGTGGTGTGGCATAATTTTTCTAAAATGATATTATGTTTTGACTTCTCCCTAAATGGCAGGGTGGTATTATACGTTCTGCTAAACACGAGGATCAGTAGAGGGGTGGGGCAGAAATGCTGTCATCCAAAGTGAATGGGGAGTTTGTATAGATCTCTTACGACGCAGCCAACTGAGGTCGTATTATTTTCCTTCTTGGCACTTGTGCCCCAGACACTAAAGTTTATAGTAACCTTTTCCCTGATAACAGGTATTTTCATGGGAGCATGGGCAAAAGTCTGTGACCTGAGGTGAAATAAAAATGAAGCTTTAGTCTTCCCAAGAGCCCCTGCACTGTTGCTAAGCTGCCCTTGCTTTTAGCTGCTCTATATTTGATGAGTATTTCATGAGGGAGAAACACAAATTTTAATCTGATGGATCTACCAAGCTAAAATAGTTTTCCTGTCTCATCAACTGTTTGTGTTATTTTTCACGTTTTATTTATCTTTATCAGTCACTTTGAATCTGTTTTTGGATAAACTTGGGCATAAATAATCAATAGTAGTGGTAGAAATAACAGTCATAATTTATCAAATAATTGGAGGTCTGTTTTGTTTTGGATGCTGTTTTATGAACCTTACTGTTATTTTATTTTTAATATTAATTTCTTGTAATTAATTTCTTCTTTTGATCACAGTTGTTGAGGGAGGTGTTTTTATTTCCATTTTATAAAGGAGGGAAAACTGAATTTCAGGGAAGTTAATGAGCCTGGTAAGAACCCAACTGGGGATATGAACCCAGGTCCTACTGACCTTGAGGCCTGGTCCTCAGCTGCTGCAGTGATGCTGTTATGAACAACTAACTAATCGTGGGCTTCTGCCGTTGCTGTCCTTCAAGGACTGGCTGGATCAGTAGGAGCAGTTCACTTCTGTGCTGAATCTTCCAGACAGACACTTCCCGCTGATTTCAAAGGGAATACTGAGTGAAGAGAGCCTTTTGTTTAGAACACTATACTGTACTGCTTCTAGGTGTTATGTTAAGAGTAAATACAGGAAAGCATTTTTTATTTTGACTCTACACTTACCTAAAAAGTACAACTAAGTTTGTTTAATATATCAACATGTATTCACACATATATACATATATATTGTCATCTATGTATTTATCTATCATCTATATATCTATCTATCTATCTGTCTGTCTGTCTGTCTATCATCTAACCTTTGATAGTAACAGTATTTCTACATCTTCAAACCACCTGCCAGCCACATTGTTTTATATGGCCAGCAGATGTTGGGACATATAGCACCTGCTAAGAGAAGTTGATTCTTTATGGCCACAGCCTAGTCTCATCACTGTGGGATTTTATGTTTCCCCTCCCCTGTTGCCCACTGGGGCCTAGCAGAATCTGTCTCCTGGTTCATTAGTGTTGCCAGGGTCTGTGGTGGGTCTCAGAGCTTCTATTCAGGAGGCTTTGCTTGGTTGGCTTTGCTACTGCAGCCTGGCAACTGTGAGTTGCAATGTGAAAAACGCCAGGGACTTGGACTCTGTAGAAAATCATCTGAGAGCCCCACAGCAGGAGAAAAGCACACGTTCACTCACTGTAAAACCTTACACACCTGAGAAACAAGGTTTAGATAGTGTAGACAAGTGTGCCCACCTTCTGTTTGCCCTGTCTGAAGAATATGCTGGCATTTGGAGAAACCTCCTCACTTTTTCTCTCATTGCAGAAGCTACCGAGTCAGGCTTCCACTTCCTGAGAGACAGGCCAACCTGTTCAGTTTTCCTATTAGCAGTCACACTGGAGAAGCAATCGGGGCTGCAGCCACCCGTGAGAACACGGAAACCTCGGCCACATCTGAGCCTGTGAATGACCTTCCCGACTCTGAATGATCTCTATGATGATTTTGATTTCCCATTTCACTTAGTTGACCATTTCCAACTAAGACCAACAATTGTATCTCAGCGTTCATCTCAAGTCCTTACTGCCCCTTTCTGTTTCAAAAGGGACTTTACACAAAACGAAAAGAGTTTTTGATGATACGTAGGCATAGGATTAAAGTGGATAAAAGGCAATCCCAAGAATGACTTGTACGTTTTTAAGGCAGCACATTAACAATATCATAAATTGTAAGATATGCCTATAAAATGATTACTAGGGAGTGTTATTTCATAGTCATATCTGACATAAAATATTTTTACAGGATATTAATTACACTCTTGCTTTTCTACTTTCGATTTTTAATGTTGTTTGCGATTAGCATGAATATAAAGAATGATAAGGAAGAGACAAACACTTGTAGAAGCAGGTGAAGTTGAAGTCCTCCTTTGTTCCCACTCCTTTTTAGTTCACGAGGCCATCGGGGAGACTCCCATCTGAAGTCTGGGGAAATACTATCCAAGTGTTGCAACCTTCCAGGGAGAAAACTCTAGCCTGTGAAATAGCAGAGCAAAGAGAATTTTAAACAGAGAGATCTTATCTTTATTTTTGTTATGGCCTTCTAATATATGCAAATGAAGTATTACTACAAATTCAGTCACCATTTTTATGGCTTCCTTTTGCTTCTAATGGCTTCTAACAAAATGTGCTTTGAGTTTTGTTTGTTTTTAAATAGTGGGGCTATTTTTTACTTTATTGATTCTGTCTTTTAAACCTAAACATCAGCCATATTTATTTAACATATACAACTTGCTATGTATTTTTTTGTGAATTGCTTAGAAAAATGCAGGATGGCAGGGAAGAGTTATATCATAAAATTAACGTGGATGTTTCTGGAAGAGTTGGAGAAAACACAAGGTAATATTTGTGTTGTCCAGTGGTGCAAAGATTTCTCTTGGGCTGACTTGCTCTTCAGCTACCTATAGACCTGTGGTTCTTAACCTGTAGATCAGGGCCCTTTTGGCAAACCTCTCTCTCCAAAAATATTTACATTATCATTCATAACAATAGCAAAATTACAGTAGTTTTATGATTGAGGTCAGCACAACATGAGGGACTGTATTAAAGGGTTGTAGCATTTAGGAAGGTTGAGAACTGCTGATACAGACAGACTATGTTCAGAAAACTCTGCACTCTGGCCAACCTTGTTGGAGATGGGCAGGTGTGCTGAAAGTAATGTGTAACCTTTCCTAGAGCCCAATCACTTTTTCTGAATTTATATTTTCAGCAGGGAAAACTCACTGAAATTTTTATTTTTCTCTAAGCCAACAGTAAGTAAGTTAATTTTGACATCTTTAGCAATAAGGTCTTACTGTCAAGTTCTAGAGGGTAACCAAGAACAATAGCAGAACCCTATAATATTTTGTAGCCTGTGGACCCTTACTGGCCAACAGCTCCAAATACCGTAATCCATTCCTAGCACTGGGCTTTTTTGTTGTTGTTACCCTATGGTGTCTGGTAGGGGCATTGTTGCCCCGTTATGGGGTAACTCCATTTAAGCATATAAATATATACATATTTATACACACACATCTATGTATGTGTGTGATGTGTTTATATTATAGAAAACATCTGCAGTAGCAGTTTTTCATATGACTCTTTTAGAAGGTCTGTACATGATTTATTCATCCCCATATTCCTTCCTCTATCCTTTACTCCCAAGATACCACATAGCTGAATCATAAAACGTAGAGGAGTCAAGATAAATTTGACTTGGGAGTTTCATCCTTACTAGGGTTCATAGTATTGGAAGGTGCTAGAATGCTACTAGAGGAAAAAAGCAATTACTAATGTTATCTAGATGTGAACGCTGTGTGCTATAATAATGACACTCTGGGAAAATATGCCCTCCGTTGAAAAGTGGCATGAATGTCACAGGCATAACCAACCACTTTCTGATCGAATTTAAGGCTCACGCCCCAAGATGGTCAAGCTCAAGCCAGGCAAATCCCAGCATAGAGCAGAGGTGAGGGTAAGGGGGTAGACAAGAAATCCCACTCCTAGCTGAGGAACTCTTGGTAATTGATAGCTTTCAAGAGAGAGTTAGTTTTCTTTAAGGGTATGGGTCCTGGTGGGTGGAATAAACTCCAATGGATGTTCTACACACCCAAGATTATATAGCCAGCACTAATTGGACAGAGTCAATTAAAAAAAATAATGAGAACACAAAGTTGGGTGGTTATGGAATAGAGGATGTATCTGGGAGGAGTTGGGGGAGGGGCAAAATGATCAAAGTACAATGTATGATGTATGAAATTCTCCAAGGGTTAATAAAATATATAAAGTAAGTTAATTCTGCAGAATAACTGCTAAGACCCTGAATTGTAGCAGGAAACATACATTACTAACATTTACATTTTCATATTTTTGGAGTGTAAGAAGGACCTTCACAGTGGTTAATTATACATTCTTAAAATTTCTACAACTAATCAAGAATAATTTAACTGCCTTGACAAAACTCCTCAAACATTTTTTGAGCCAGAATGAAAGTTATTGGCAAATGTTCTTAAAGTAATAAGTTCCAGCCTCACTTTATTTTATTTTTTAGCAATTTTTTTTATCATAAAGCAATCTCTCATGCTTTTATATCAGAAAAATCCATCACATATTATGCAGAAAGAAAATGAAGAAAACTAAGCAAAAGAAAACCATGACACATTAAACAAGATCCTACCTTTGTGTACATACAACACATTGGTAATCAGATAAACCAGTACTAGATAACTAAAAGCAGAATATTCAAAAGACAAATAAAGGAAACACAATCAGGTTTCAGTTGGTTGAATAAAAGAAAGACAGAAAGTGACCTAATTGCTTAGTTAGGAAATGTTTCAAAAATAATCCTAACTTGTTGTGGGGGCAGGGAAGCTATAACGATGGCACTTGGGTGGTGTAGGAGGCAGTCCAGTCTTCACTGGGCAATCTAGTCTTTTCTTCCCTGATTACACTGGCATTTTAACTCCTAAGAACGTATTCCAAAGAAATACAAATGCCCATGATAATTTATTTATCTTAAGCACAGAATTTCTAATGATAAAATATTGAAAACAGCCCATATGCCTTACAATAGGTGTCTATTTCAATAATTATATGCTCATGTTCTAAAATATTGTTTTAAGACTCACATGATAAAATAGTATTTGATGCCATGAAAAAGCTTAGAATATGTTATTATGTGAAAAGAAAAGCAAACTGCAAAACAGTATCCACAACAGGACTCTGAATTTTGTGATAAAAACACACAAAGCATTGGAATGTCAATGGTCTCTGTAGTGGGGCTGCCAATATTATGCACAGTTATTAGTTTGTATTTTATGCCATTATTTAAATTTTCTATAATAGCCATGTTATTGACTTTTTAAAATAAATGAAAAAATAAGTAATATGAAAAATGACTCAGAGGTCTGGTTATCTAGTAGCAAATCATTTGCACTTTTTAAAAAACGAGGCTGTCAAAGGAATCGGTTGAGTAGAGTTAAGTTTAGTTCTGGTGGAGAATTCATTGTATCGAGATTTTTAGTGGTGGTAACAGCTCCAGTTAAGTTTTTTGTCATCCTGGCTAACAAGTATTGATGGAGAAGGTACACGGTATTATTCATTTTTAAGCATTTGGCATATTTCCAAAACAGTGAGTCAATTTAATGTAATTACTTTTCATAATTATAGTCTCAGCACTGTTTCAACTTCAGTTTTAGTGAATCTTTAGTCAGCTCCTTCCGTTTCCTGCCTGTGAACGAGGGGGCAGAGAGGACAGTAAATAAACACTCAGACGCGTTGGCTACTTACTATTTAAAGAGAACCGCAGGGCTTAGTTATGTGAAGTGAATTCTTTTCTGGCTATAGAAGTAATGGCTACTGATGTCTACTTTGTTACTTGTTTTGCTTATATCATGGTTGCTTAAGTGAGGTCCTCTGGCATTCTGGAGTAATCAGTGTCCTGTGAATGGCTCTTGGCGACAAGCCACGGTGACCTCTTGGGGAGATCCAATAACAATACCAACAATGTGCCCTAAAACAGAACTGTGCTATGATGTTTTCAACTACTGTGGGTAGCTTTGAAAAACGGATTGCGAGATTCTTTTTATTGAGGTTCAAGTGTATTTTTATTTTCCTTTCTAAATTGTCTAAGTCTCTGGAATCACTGTTTGCTCTTATTTCAGTGGTGACTAAAATTGTAATGGACCGTGTAATGTGTGAAATGTTTACTTTTCTGCCAGTTTTGAACTATGCAAGGAATTATTTTAAGTAGAGTTAAAATAGTATTAGCATAAAAGCATTGTTTTTAGTGAGTATTAAAAAATCTCCTGTGTTGTATGGATTGACTTTATTTTTATTCTTCTAGAAGTTACATATATGCCGAGCTTTTGAAATTTCAGGTAATCATTTTAATTTCCGTTTTCTATGTCTGTGGACTACTGGTTTGTCTAGGTTGAGTCTTCAGATAGCAACCTGTGGCATTTAACCCAGGAGTGTGTTCTCATGATTCCAGAGAAGCATAGAGAAACAGCTGCTACGAACCTCCCAGGACTTTCAAGCCTGAACTAGGGTCAGAGCTGTAAGTAATGATAGCCTTTTGACTGAGCAAGGACTTCTGTTCCATGTAGCTTCATCAATCAGAATCATGTACTGTTTCCATCCCTCAACAGAATGAGACTGTGGCAAGGAAAAGGCCTAAGTAGAGATTTGTACAAAGACGTGTTTGTGGGCCCAATACCTCAGCAGTATAGTTTGCATGACTGCAGCTTATAACTACTACTATCTGCTCTGACAAGAGACCCCTGCTCAGATAAACCTAGACTTGTGTTGAAATGGTCCCTGGCAGGATGAATGTTTTGTAGATGGCTATATGACCCAAAGCAATCTCCAATATCAATGTAATCTCCATAAAACCTCCAATGATATTCTTCATAGATTCAGAACAAATGCTAAAATCTGTTTGGAAATCCTTAAGACCACAGACAGCCAATGCAATTCTCAGTAGAAAGAATACAGCTGGAAGCATCACATTAGTTCACCTCAAATTACACTACAAAACCATCGTGACAAAATCAGCATAGTGCTGGAACAAAACCAGACATGTAGACAGACCAATGGGACACCGCAGAAGATCCAGGGGTAAACTCATGCAACTGTGACCATTTAACTTTTGACAGTGATGTCAAGAATATATACTGGAAAAAGAAGAGAGCCTTGTCAGTCAATGGTGGTAGTACTGGTGGCTATCCACCCGCAGAAGAATGAAATTAGTACTGTATCTTTTTCCTATCAAACCAGCTGGATCAAACATCTAAGTGCAAAACCAGAAACACTAAAATTGTTAAAGAAAAACACTTCAGGATATAGGTCTAGGCAAGAAATTTTTTAGTAGAACTCCAAAGGCATAGGAAATAGTCCCAATAATTGGCAAATTCAATTGCATGAAATTAAAACACTTCTGCGCAGCAAAAGAAACTAGCAATAGAGTAAGCAGGCAGTGTACAGAATGCAAAACAAAAGTCTTCACCAATTATACTTCAGACAAGGGGTTCATAACTCTATCATCTGTCTGTCTGGCTATCATGTAACTATCATCTATCTATCTATCTATCTATCTATCTATCTATCTATCTATCTATCTATCTATCATCTATCTGTCTGTCTATCTTCAAAACTAAACACTCAAAAACAAACCTGCTAATAAACACGTGGGCCCATGGACCAAACAGATAATTATCAAAAGAATGTTTACAAATAGCCAATAAGCATTTTAAAAGTATTCAATATCCCTAGCCATCTAAAAATGTAAATTAGAACTACTTTGAGGTTCCAACTCTCCCAACTCTCAGAATGGCCACCATAAGACAACAAATTACAATTGCTAGTGAGAATTTGGACGGACATGAGGCTTATCCGCTGTTGGTAGAGGCGTCAACTGGTACGGAATATGCACATTAGTGTGATCATTTCTCAAAAACCTAAAAGTAGGACTTTCCTATGACTCAGGTGTTCCATTCCTGGGAACATATCCAAAGGACTCCACCCCACTGGAGAGACGCTTGATTTCTGCTTTCTTCACAATAGCTAGGGAATGAAATCAACCTAGATGTCCACCAACAGGTGAATGACTAAAATGTGGCACATGTACACAACAGAATTTTATTCAGCAATAAATGAAAATAAAGTAAAATTTGTAGAAAAACAGACGGATCTGGAAGACACTGCATAAATGAGGTAATCCAGGCTCAGAAAAATGAAAATGTGTTTTCTTTCGTATGTAGTTCTTAGCTTCTAAGTGTTAAATGTGTATATCTAGCTTGGAGTAAATGTGGATAGAGACAAAGGAAATAGAAAAAAGCCTACGAGAAGAGGAGAAAAAGACACTTTAAGGGACACAGCAGGGAAAGCGACTCATTAGTTATTAAAGTTGTTACAAGATGGTGGTGGTGGTCGTGGTGTGTGTTGTGTGTGGTTCTACAGCAGCTAGCGAGTGTGTAAACAAACAGAAATACTTTCTATGTTAATAGAAATTTCAGATGGCCAATGCTTTAAATTTTTTAAACATTTGGTTCTAGGAGAAGGTGTGACCAGATTGAAAGCTGGTTCTGCATGGATGGCTTCCTGCTGGAAATAAAGTGAACTATTTAGCTTGGTTTTCATATGCTGTTACTTAACACACTTAATCATGACTTTAGGAAATACATGACCAATTTTTCATGACCTTGTTTGAACCACTACAGACCTATCCCACCCTCTGATTGAGAGTGGCATTTTTGCCCTTCTGGTTTCTACCCTAAATCATTCTGAGGAAGAGACTGGAATGTCTTAAAGTGTGGGCAGGAAAACATGGCATTACCTTTCCTCTGAAGCCAGGTGAGATGGAACTTCTGAGACTCAGATGTCTTGTAAGGTATGCTCCTTGTATATGAAGACTCCTAGGAACACAGGAACACTCACCTGGTAGGTAGTAAGGCATTCTTTCCATACCCATGCTAACCTTAAGAGTTCATTACGATTTGGTGCGGTGTTGTAGCCTGATTTTAGCTGACTTCAGGGACCTAAGGGGAGAACTTTTTTTCCCTTGCTACAGTGGAGTAGGAAACTTGTCTTCTCCACCTAGCCAGGCTTCCTTATCTCTTTCCCCAGTTGGTGAAGGTGATGTAGCTTCTATGGAAAGTAGGACCCCACTGTCTTTGAGTGGGTCTCTGTCACAATAGAGATCCATGCTTAGCAGCTAGTTCATAGTGCAGGCACAGGTATGGTAACAAATGGCACACTGGACAGGCTTTGGAATGGCAGGTAACCTTGGGCATTCCTAGCTAGCACAGGTGAGGAAATTTTAACATCTTTCACAATGTATCAAGAGACAATGATCCTTTGTCATCAAATCAAAAGGAGTGATCTCTGAGAGTCAGAGGACTTGGAAAGGACAATTCCATAAATGTTGGGAATTGGTTAATAACACGAAGACATGCTTTTAGGGGTACAATGTGACATCAATAAAGGCATTGGATTGTATATCCCACCTGACTTCAGCTTTCCTCACTAGCAGAAGAAAGAACTACACCACATTGTCTTGACATCAACTATTAGGAGTAGAAAATATAGAGATGTCTCCCTCTTTCCCTTAGGTTTTCTTCAGTTTCAGTGCACACACTGTTTAAGACCTAACGATGCACTGTAGCAAACAAAAAGTAGTTCTCCTGGGGAAACACGGGCTACTACCGTTTTCATTGGTACCCTGGCAAGGCTGGGCTTTCTGCTGGCCCCTGCTTCTCAACAGCTGATGTTAAGGCCGGGAGGTGGGTATGAGGGGCGGGGGAGGGTGTGTGTGTCTGTGGGGGTGGGGTGTGTGTATGGGGAGGGGTGTGTGTGTGTGTGTCTGTGGGGGTGGGGTGTGTGTATGGGGAGGGGTGTGTGTGTGTGTGGGGGGTGGGGTGTGTGTATGGGGAGGGGTGTGTGTGTGTGTCTGTGGGGGTGGGGTGTGTGTATGGGGAGGGGTGTGTGTGTGTGGGGGGGGGTGGGGTGTGTGTATGGGGAGGGGTGTGTGTGTGTCTGTGGGGGTGGGGTGTGTGTATGGGGAGGGGTGTGTGTGTGTGTCTGTGGGGGTGGGGTGTGTGTATGGGGAGGGGTGTGTGTGTGTGTGTCTGTGGGGGTGGGGTGTGTGTATGGGGAGGGGTGTGTGTGTGTGTGTCTGTGGGGGTGGGGTGTGTGTATGGGGTGGGGTATGTGTGTGTCTGTGGGGGTGGGGTGTGTGTATGGGGAGGTGTGTGTATGGGGAGGTGTGTGTATGGGGAGGTGTGTGTATGGGGTGGGGTGTGTGTATGGGGAGGGGTGTGTGTATGTCTGTGGGGGAGGGGTGTGTGTGTGTGTATGGGGAGGGGTGTGTGTGTGTCTGTGGGGGAGGGGTGTGTGTGTGTCTGTGGGGGAGGGGTGTGTGTGTGTGTATGGGGAGGGGTGTGTGTGTGTCTGTGGGGGAGGGGTGTGTGTGTGTATGGGGAGGGGTGTGTGTGTCTGTGGGGGTGGGGTGTGTGTATGGGGAGGGGTGTGTGAGGGGGGAGGGGTGTGTGAGGGGGGAGGGGTGTGTGTGTGGGGGGTTTCTGGGCCAGGAGTGGCTGTGTGCAGAGTCACCTGTGCCTGAGAAGTAAAGGCTCCTGGGTTTCCTTAGTGCGTGGGGCCTCCCCTCCCCTCCCCTCCCCTCCCCTCCCCTCCCCTCCCCTCCCCCTCCCCTCCCCTCCCCTCCCCTCCCCTCCTCCCCTCCTTCCTCCTCTAACTTAGCTTCCTTTGTAGGCCAAGAAGCCACCCAGAAGCTGTAACTACCAGCAGATTCCCACATGACAAATTCATCCTTTGTGCGGATACAATTGACTTGTCACCTCATTTTTACAGCTAATTAGCTCTTTAGTAAGCGGTGGCTGGTGTCAGAGGTCATCTGATACCTGATTCTGGTAAATTGACCGTAAATATGACTGTCATCTGTATTTGCTGTTCAAAAACACTGCCCAGTGACCAGATCCCAACTCTTTTCACAGGAGCCCCTGCTTACTTTTGTTGGGAAGATAAAGTTTCCGAGTGACGCTCCTGGACTTATTATACCCTGAAGTCAGGGGATTGCCGCTCCACTGGCCTTTGGTCATGCCACCCATGGGGGCACATCAGCTTCCAACGGTTTCCCAGAGTTTCTTTTGTCTCCGTCTCTAAATTAGAGAGACACTAAAGGAACTCTTGTCCTCGCTATTTTAACTTCTAGAAACATGCTGATGCTTTCTGACAATGACACCAGTAACGCCGAGAGCCCCTGGTGATTACCGAGGGGTCTGCTCTCGGCCAGACTCCACCCTAAGAGGTTCATCCGTGTTAAGCCCTTTAATTCCAACAAGTGGACGTGGAGACACTTTTTGTCCTTAAATAGTGGAGAAGGAAACAGGCTTGGAGAGATTAAACTTTTTTATCCTGACGTTCTAACATAGAAGCAGGTCTAAGCTTGGTTCATGTTAGCCTGACCTTTGACATGGACCTCTTAACCCCTTCACTGGTCAACCTTAAGGAATAACCTAGTTATTAGTATACTTGCTATGTTAAAAATGTTAATTATTAAAATATGGGGTAAGGTGTGTGTCTGGCTTGTTATTTTCTGTGGGAAATTAAGTCAGGGAGATCCAGGAAATACGGAATGGTGACAGCAGGTAGAGATTGACATAAGGCCTTGTTCAGAGGCAGATAATCCAGGAGGAGAAGGACAGTTGGAATGGAAATAAGGCAATATGAGCAGTGCTCCTCCCTCATGGTGCTCCTGGAATCCTGGGGAGGGGCCTGCTCAGCTGCTCACCTGTGTCTAGGAGGAACAGCAAGGCAGCACCAGGGTCCGGGGGAGCAGATGGAAGGCACGCAATCCTTACGTCTGGGAGAGTGAACAGTGACCACAGCACAAGTTTGTATCCCGTTCACTCCACCGTTTGAGCATGGCTGAAACTCACTTGTGAAACCCCAAGTGGATTTTCAGAGACCTTAGTAGAGGCCTCCTCTCCCCTCCACACCTCTGTTCCCTCTTGTTCCTGAGGGAGAGTGTAATGAGGAAGCCTTCTTGGAAGGCATATTAAAAGGATTAGGTCATCGATCACTAATGAGATGTCTAGGATTTAGAAACAAATAGACAGGATCTCAGATCTTAGTCTAGCCCAGTTTGTACCTAGATGGGGGGAAAAATCAAAGAAAACAGACAGTGCAATTTCCTTTATGATGGACTGAGCAGATATAGTAAGAGCATTGATAATAATAAAGATATAAAATGAGCAAGAGTTTGCTCTTGCATTACAGCAGACCAGAACCGGAAGTACCTGACTGCTGTGTAGTTTGAGATTGCAGTCTTAAACATGTGAGAGATTCGGTATGCAAATGTGGGACTACAGCATAATCAATCAGCATCCCCTAAGTGTATTGAATTGCCTAGGTAATATAGTCAGCACTGTGTGTCATGCCAAATGATGACACAGTCTTTGACCTTCTCTAGAGAGGCAAAGGAGGCGCAGGAGACAGGGGAGGACCAACCACTTCATCATGAAGTTACATGGGGAAGAGAGAGATGAGGGAGCCAAGAGAGTCTAGAAGCCAGCTTGAACTAAGCAAAAGAGGATTTGTTTGGGACTCAAGAGATAGGCATTCTCTTCCTAGATTTTTTTTTTTTTGTGTGTGTGTATGTGTGTGTGTGTGTGTGTGTGTGTGTGATAGCTGTGTGACATTGAGCAGATCCATTTCTCTCTTAGGTTTTTCTCAGTTTTCTGTCTTATAAAATAAGGGATCTGGAGAGATCAACCAACCTCTAGTCTTCCTAGAGCTAATATCCTGACATAAGTCATCAGAGGAGATTTTCAGAAATGGAGTTAGAAAGGATTAATTTGTGTTGTGTGTGTGTGTGTGTGTGTGTGTGTGTGTGTGTGTGTGTTTGGTGTGTGGTGTGGTGTGTGTGTGTGCTGTGTGTGGTGTGTATATGTAGTGTGTATGTGTGGTGTATGGTGTGTAGTGTGTGTGTGTGTGTGTGTGTGTAGTTAGAGGTGTGAAGCTTGGGAGGGTTCTCAGGGGAGACAGAAGGGTGATTTGTTTAGAACCATATAGTAGAACCACAGAGAGGAGGTGTGCTCAGATGTGCTAGCAAGGCCAGTCACTCTAAATTTCAGCTGCAGGATGTCAACCAACTGCACTATTAACAAAACCAGAAATCAAGATGCCATTTTTGATTCTTCTCTCTCTCTTAATAATCACATCTAGGTCCATCAATAATATACGCTCAGATCAAGTGACTTCTTTTCCTCTCTGTCAACACCAACTTAATCTGGCTGTGGGAGCATCTCTCTTAGATGAACACGACTTGGAATCTATTTACTTTAGAGTTAATCCCCTGTGAAGGGCCAGAGCCATCTTTACAATTATCACTGGATTCTATTACCAAAAACTGAAACCTTCCAGGACTCTGGACGACCTGTTCTCCTGCCCTTGCTGTGCAGGGCAACAAAGGCCCAGCCTGCACCTCGCTCATCATCCAGCCTCTTCCCCCAGCTCACTCACTCTGCCCCCACCGGCCTCTTGTTTATATTCTCAGATCTTCTAGCACACTCCTGCCTTAAGAGTTTCACACTTATTCTGTACTTCCTCTATCTTTTAACATCTGTGCTTAAAGGTCACCTCCTGTAGGAAGGGCCTTCGAGCTTCTGTGCCCTGTCCCGTGGACTCCTTGGCATACAGTGTAATTGGAAATGACTCTGCACACTCACTGGCTTATTGTCTATCGCCCCTCTAAAATGTAAGTCTCAAGAAGTAGGGGACTATTTTACATGGTTCATCTTTGTGCTCCCCATCTTTATAGCAGGCACCCAGTAAATTTTTGTTGAGTAAATGAAAGGATGATTAAGGGGCACACAGACCTAAAACAGCAATACAGCAGAGTAGTGCTGGGTCCAGGGTGCAACTCTTCAGGCAAACTGATTCAGACCCCAGCTTGCTACTTCCTCATTAGCCATATGATCCTGGGAAAGTGACAGGGCCTTCGTAAGCCTTGAGGGTGATGTGGGGAAGAAGAAAGTGTCAATGTCACTGCATTGCAAAGTATACTACCTGAAACAACACACACCAAAGCCCCAAGCTCAGAGTCACGGAGTTAACTCTCTTTTTTATTTTGTCTTGACTGTGGCCTCCTGTTTATTATTATTATATAGTTACCTAAGCCAGTTTTCACGTACCCTGTACCACGAGCATAGCTCTGTTCTCCTACTTATCTGCCTTTCCTATTCTCACCCTCCCATTAATCCATCAATTAGTCCTCTTGGCTCCTCAGTCTGTTTTACTTCTACTTTCATGCCATCAGTACATACATGATATTATATATGTTACAAAACACACACACACTCATGTCTGGGACCATAAATGAGAGAATATGTGATATTTATTTTTCTAAGACTGAGTTAATTCTCTTAGTATGTTTATCTACAGTTATATCCATCTCCCTGCAAATGACTAACTTCATGTTTCTTTATCGCTATAAACACTTCCTTGTGTATATGAACTCCATTTGCTGTTTCATTTCTCCACGGTTGGGCAGCTAGGCTGGCTGCGTAAGTAACCACATGACTAGTTCTGCAAAAACATCGATGTGAAAGTTTCTCCATGATGTGTCGATTTGGAGTCTTTTGGATAAATATCGTGGGTGTCTAGGCCATATGACAAATGTACTTTTCAGTTTTGGAGGGATAGCCAAGCACATCTCTAGCAACAGATGAAGTTCCCATCCTCACCAGCAGGGTGTGGGGGGGTTCCCTTTGTCCTCACCCTCGTCAGATTTTATTTATTTATGTTTGCTGAATGCCATTGGGACTAGGGTGAAGTGGAATCTCAGGGTAGTTTTCATCTTCCTTTCTCCGAGTGCAATGACATTTTCTTTAGGACATCCAAACCTAGATTTGAAGAACAGATCCCAGTGAGAAACAAGCACATATAATACGTAAAGGAACCTTCCCTCCTCACTGCCTTCTCTCTCTCTAGCTCTTCCTTTATATCTTCTTTCCTCTCATTCTTTCTCACCTTCCCTGTGTTCCTTCTCTCCTCCACATCTCTTATCTATAGAGGTGTCTGTGTGGCTATAGGCAAGTGGTAATTATACCTTAGATAAAGCTATTGGTATAACCCTCTTATTGTTATTATTAACATTTACTTGTGGCCAGAGTCCCGTGAGAGTTGGGCATGCGAGCCTGGAAGCATGGACCGACAACCTGGTCCACAGCTCCATTCTCACGTGTGGTGCCTGGAGATGGCAGTCTGTCCTCCTGTTAGAAAATGAAGTCCGAGCAAACATAGACCAGGTAGGTATTCAGTCTTCCAGAACTCCTGGAGATTTTGTTAGGATAGGAACACCCTAATAAAAGACAGGGTGCAACACTTCCTGTCGACTAGTGAAATTATGGAATCCAGCCCCTGGAGGCTGCCTCAGGAGCTTCTAGAGCTACGCTCTGCCAGGGAGCAGCAGAAGACGCAACAGGAGAGACTTCTTCCACTGAAGACTCTGATGCCACCATACCAGTGGATGAACCACTGTACTTCAGCTCTTCTGTCTAGAACATTCACTAACGGGTAGACGGCATCATTAGAGGTGAACCGAGGGCCCAGAGACTGACCTTGAAGGTGAAGTCCCTAAGGAGGGACAGGGAGAAAGCCTCATTCAGTAGTTTGGCACCTACATTTGTATTTTGTTTCTGTCCTCTGACTGTGACATTGTGACTGTGAGATCAAGCCCTTGACTGTGCAATTCTTCCTGCTGGAGCTGAGTGAGTCACAGAGCAACCACACTCCCTTTGCTGGTGTTGCAACAAACCACAGTGCCTTCTGTTGATAGACAGCTTTGCCCGGTTACTGAACCTGCATCAGTTGAGGCTACCACCAGGGGGACCAGTATCAGGCTGAGAAGCACTGGGTGTGACAGCCCTGTGAGCTGGGTTTCCCTTAGGATTCCAGGTGCGTGCATGCGTGCGTGCGTGCGTGTGTGTGTGTGTGTGTGTGTGTGCGTGCGTGCGTGCGTGCGTGTGTGTGTGTGTGTGTGTGTGTGCTTCTGTGGTGAACCCCAGCTGTAGTATCCCCAGACTGCCTAAGCCTGCAGTAGGTACCTTCTAGAGCACATGGTGGTCCCCATACAAGCTCCCTCTAGTAACAGGCATTCTTGGAAACCCATCCTCTTGGCACTGCTGAAATTCTGATCCTCTGGGAGAGGTTTACAAAAACATTTCACAGACTGATGCCAGTCATGTTGTTTCAGCCTCAGCCCTTTCCTATATCGGCCCTGATGGCTAATGGGATGTGAGGTCTTATCAGGGTATGGTCCCCTGGAATAAAACACTCCTACCCACTGATCTGTGAGAAGCAGTTTTAAAAAGGAGAGAGACTCATCTGTGGAAAAAATATAGTTAAAATAATATATTGACTGCCCTTCAAATGGTTCAAATGTTTTTTAAAATGTATAATAATCATTGGTGTTACAACTTTGCTTTCAAATTGTAACCGGTAGCTGCACTCAGTCTGACTTGGTATGATGTTATTCTCACACTACATAGGACAATCAAAACTTGAGGGTGATCCACTGAATTATGTCTCACCAAAGGATATGCCCAAGTTCTGTCCTTGGCTACCTGCAAATGTAGCTGCAGACAGCATCTTGGCAAATGTAATCAAGATCTGAGACTAGGTCAGCTCAAACTGAGAGTGGGTTATGATGTGGAGACACACAGGGGAGTGCGTTATGACATAAGGAAATGCACACAAAGATTGGAGTCCCATGTTTTCAAGGTCAGGGTGCTGAAGATTGCCCGCAGCTGCCGGAAGCCAGGAGAGTGGCACAGGACACATTCTGTCTCAGTTCTTCAGAAGGAAGCGGCTGCTGGCTTCAGTTCTGCCTCCTGCATTATGCAAATAAAATTCTGTTGTTCTTAGGCCACCAAGTTTGTGGTCATCCCTTCTAGTGCCCCCAGGACGCAAACACGTTAGGTGAACTCATGATGGTGCAGTACTGAGAGAGCAATCATCCATGAGTGAAGCCAGCCAGTCAACGTGTGCAAAGCTTGGGGCGTGTAATGGTTCTCCCAAGGTGGAGATCGATCTTACCCCATTTCATCAACTGATACAAATCAAATCCTCCTGAAACTTTCTGTTTCTACAAGGCCAACCCCCCATTCCATCTGGTGATCACTTAGTTTTTTAAGTCTTGAAATATTTTTTTTTTTTTTTTTAAGCTGGCACCAGTGGTTTCTATGAAGGCTGCTTGGGGAAAATGGCCATGAATTGCCAATAACCTTACTCACCTGTTGACATTGTATGCAAAGCTACCAACCTTCCAGGCAAGACATGACCTCTGGAGAAGCAGATGCAAGTCTGTTGTGGGCTGCTCTTTGACTTGAGACCTGCTCCACAGGTGGAAATCCACTCTTACTGCCATGAACCTGGTTGAAAGCCCATGGCTGGGGAAACCATAGGTCCAAGCAGGGAAGCTACTGCTATTGTTGACTCAAGTGACAACTGAGCCCTACAGGGCTCACATTACGCTAAGTGCAGTGAGAAGTCATGGCTCATGGCTTCAATAGTTTCCTATTGCAGGGAGAGTAAACAGGCACCTCTCCCCTGGATGTCTGGGAACTTCATGACTGGCACAGCCTCCTCTCCACCCCCTCGTTTACGTTGCTTTTGCCACAGATTTTACACCACAGGAGAGGGGAAGCCATAGCTCTCTTGTTCACCTTTCTATTCTCAGAGCCTAGGAAAGGGCCTTGAACTTGATAGGGACTCAGAAGAAGTTTGCTGACACGTGAGTTGACAGGTGAATAAACAGAAGGCTTCCGAAGGCCCCATTTTCATGTGTCTCTCCTTTTAAGGAGTACATGTGTTCTATTATATTTCATATTGTCTATAGATTAACATTATAGTTTTGTTTAAAAAAAAACTAGATAGCTTCTCTAGGATTGAAGCCAATTGGTAAAAAGGGTATTGCTCATTAAAATGGGAATACATTAATTTTCCAATTTCTCCAAAAGCTGACTTTTTTCTTTTTCTTTTTATCTCTCTTGTCTGTGTTTGATGAATTGCTCCTTAGCTGTTTGCAAACCTTCCCTACTCCTGTGTTGCTTTGCTGACAGCCCCTAGAGGCTGGAGATCACTGATCTACCCTGGGTGACTTGCCTGCTTGCTCCGTTCAGCCAACCCAGGAACTGCCCAGAGACTGGGGAGAGGAACAGTGAACTTCCTTCCTGCACTATCCATGCTTCGGAAACATTTTTTTTTTTTTATTTTGCCAATGAAAGCATCCCTGTGGACAACAGCTGCTGCCAATCACCACCCTCTCCTCCAGGGTTGCCTTGAAACTTTATTCAAAGCACTATCAGTACTGCTTTAGTAGACTTTCTTGAGCTCTCTGTGCTGGATTCTGTTTCCTGCTGCAACTTCCATATAATTTATACACTGTATGATTAGGACGAAGGCTTTCAACCAGTCCTGAGACTCCAATTGTCCCCTAGTGATTAAACTCTAAGGTAGAGGAGGTACTCTTTACCTGCCAGGCCGATTTCAAGTCTGACTTAGCAGTCTTAATTCCATATTGTGCATGAAACTGCCAATCATTAGCTGCCTTCATGGTTTTATAGGAAATGTTGATGCTTGTGCAGTATTCATGTATTTCAGTTAAGTTGGGTCTTCTGATTAGATCCTAGACCATAGCAAGTATGTTTCATTGATGCATGCTGAATTACATGGGGCATCTCTCACAGCTCCTACTTATGCCTCCTGGTCCATAGCAGTTTCAAAGGCCAGATCTGCAGATGGTCAAGCTACAAGATACAAGAGAACTTTTAGTATGCTTTGGACTTTGAATGATACCTTGTTGTGCTAATCACTGATATTTTGGTTATATTTGTTGCCTTAGCCCTGCCTAGCCCATCTTGACTAAGACATTTATTTATTACAAGTATTTGGGGATTTTTTTTTTGTTGTAAATCAGCAATAGAAAACAGTCTCTTGCTCTCTCACACCACACCAAGGTTATAGTAGCTGTGGTGGTTTGAATAGGAATGGCTCCTGTTGACTCATGTGTTTGAATACTTGACCCATAGGGAGTGGCACTATTAGGAGGTGTGGCCTTGTTGGAGTGGGTGTGGCCTTGTTGGAGGAAGGGTGTTACTGTGGGGGTGGGCTTTGAGATCTCAGAAGCTCAAGTCTTACCAGTGTGTCACAGTCTGCTTCTGCTGCCTGCAGATCCAGATGTAGAACTCTCAGCTACCTCTCCAGTACCATGTCTGCCTGCATGCCACCATGTTTCCTACCATGACTATAATGGACTAAACCTCTGAACTGTAAGCCAGCCCTAGTCAAATGTTTTCTTTTATAAGGGTTGCTGTGGTTGTATCTCTTCAAAGCAATAGAAACCCTAACTAAGACAGAAGTTGGTACCAGGAGTGGGGCATTGCTGTGATAGGCCTGGCCTTGTTTCTACTTGGAGGAATTTGGACTTTGGGACTTTGGATTAGAAAAGCAGTTAAGTCCTTTAGGCCATACTAGTAGGAACATGGAAGACAGTGGTGCTGAGGGTGATTTGAACTGTAGGGCCCTGGCTCAAGAGGTTTCAGAGGAGAAGCATTTTAGTAAGTTGCCTAGAGACCGGTCTTGTGATATTTTGGTGAAGAATGTGGCTGCTTTTTGCCCTTGTCTGAAGAGTCTGCCTGAGGCTAAAGTGAAGAGACTAGATTGATTCTGTTGGCAGAGGAAATCTCAAAACAGGCTAGTATTGACTCTGTTCTGTGGTTATTAGTGTTAGCTCTGATGAAGATTTATAATGAAAAGGAGTAAGCCAAGCAAGGAAAAATACAAAATGTACAGATTTAGGAGAAAAGAAACATAAGGAAGTGGAATGGAGCTAAGTCCTGTGTTCAAGGAGATAAACAGATTAAGAGATGGAATAAAGGGAGTAGTGACCTCAGCACAAGACCCCATCCAGCTAAGCTTCAAACTTGTGAAAAGGAACTAAAGAACAACTTAGCTCCAGGCAAGGTGGTACATGCCCTTAATACTAGCACTTAGGAGACAGAGGCCAGCCTGGTCTACCAAAAGGTTTCCTGGACAGCCAAGCTTAGGCAGTGAAGGTAACCACTGGAAACAGAAAGCTGGTAAAGATGTAACTGAACAAGGGGGCCATGTTCCAACCCCAGCAAGAGCAGAACTTGGCAGCTTTGGCCATGTGGTTCTGGCTTTAGAGTCAAGAGTAGACGAAAGGGGTTATGGAATCTTTCTCTGCAACTAAGGAAAACTACTGAGGCCAGGTGTGTGTCAGGGGTGTCCTCGAATGGGTGCCTAGAGGAAAATGTGTGAAGCTGTGAAGGAGAAGCCTGAATTGCCTTGGAGACCCCCAAATTTTGGATATACCAGAGTCATAGGATAGCTGATGAGGAAAGCTGCTAAAAGGGAACAGAACCAGCCCAAGAGAAAGAAGTGTGTTGTATTCAACAAAGATAAAAGGAGTTGGAGATTTGAACAATACTTTGACATCAGACATGGAGATACAGAGTTTAGAGTTTGCCCAACTGGTTTTCAGTTTTGCTTTGGAGATTATAGTTAAGAGATTGCATGAATCTCAGAAGAGACTTTGAACTTTGGACTTTTAAACAAGTTTGAGACTGTTATAGACTATGGGGACTTTTAAAGTTGTACTGAATGCTTTATGTTATGGCTACAAGCCTGTGGGGACCAGAGAGTGAAATGTGGTGGTTTGAATAGGAATAGCTCCCACAGACTCATGTGTTTGAATGCTTGGCCCATAGGGAGGTGCTATTAGGAGGTGTGGCCTTGTTGGAGGAAGTATGTCATTGTGGGGGTGGATTTTGAGGTCTCAGAAGCTCAAGTCTTGCCAGTGTATCACAGTTTCCTTCTGCTGCCTGCAGATTAAGATGCAGAACACTCAGCTACCTCTCCAGTACCATATCTGCCTGTGTGCACCATGTTTCCCACCATGACTACAATGGACTAAACCTCTGAACTGTAAGCCAGCCCCAATTAAATATTTTCCTTTATAAGAGTTGCCATGATCATGATGTCTCTTCACAGCAATAGAAACCCTAACTAAGACAGTAGCCATTGTTATTTCAAGGACCTTTGTTATGCCTACTATAACAAAATACTATTGACTGGGTAGGCTATAAATCACAGAAACTTGGGCTGGAGAGATGGCTCAGTGGGTAAAGCCCTTGCTGTGTAAGTCTGAACCTGATTTTGAGCCCCACAACCCAATAAAGGTGGGAGAAGTTGACTTCTATAAAGATCAGACTATTCAACAGTTTTGTGACACTGAGAAATGAGAGTCATCATTACCTGATGCATTATCTCCTCTCATTTAAGAAGTAGAAACTAGTGATTCAAAATAATTAACAATGTGACACAACCAGTCAGTGTTTCGGAAACAATGACCTGGCGTCTTGGGGAAAGCACTGTGTCTCCCTTAGGTGTTGTTCTAAAGGAAAGAGTGTCCACTTGTCAATAGCCTCATCCCATGCTGCCATGATGTGCCTGTGATCTGCTCTGCAGACTCCTCTAGTCTTTCTGAGTACTAGAATCTAAAAGGAACTTGTTTGGCTGCGTTGTAGCTCAGTTGGTAGCATGCTTATCTAGCATGCATGAAGCCCTGGGGTTTATTCCTAGTACCACATACACCAGGCATGGTGGTACATGCTCATAATCCTAGCAGAGAAGGGTCAGGATCTCAAGGTCATTCCTAGGAAACCAGCAAGTTCAAAAAGGAGATGTATTAATTATGTACATCGTATAAAACAGGAAAATGTACTAATGACTTTCAAGTATAAGGACCCTTCAGTATTTGAGCCCTCCAGTTTTTAGCTATGTGTTTACAATTAGTGCCTTATGTTTAATTAGTGCCTTCTATTCTCTGTGACACTTGATCAATTTATTCTCTGCTGATAGTTGCTCTTCATATCTTATTTAGAGAATTAGTATTTCCTCTGTTGCCCTTGGATGATGGAGAGGACAGAGCATAGACTCTGGAGTCTAGAAATCCTGGTCTGCTATCTTGTCCTAACATTTATGACCTCTGTGACCTTGATAAATAATATACCTCTTTGAAGCATTGCAGTCCTCTTCATATATAGAGAGGAAGTGTTTCATAAACAGCCATTCACAAAATTGTTATGGAAAAATTAGTTATCATATGTGTAATGCATACTATAAATAATGGCTGTGCGATGAATGTTAATTACCTTGTCTCCTTCCTTTCAATAGCATTCTCCTGAGCTCTAAATACTTCTGAGACCTGGATTGTGCCAGAGAATGCTGCTCATATCAAAGGTTCTTCCTGCTCTCCTAAGTAGGAGAACTAGACATCACAGAGGAGGGCAGCTGAATTAACACGCCACAGAAGGGCCTAGGGAGATAGTGCAATGGGTAAGAACACTTGCTCTGCAGACATGGGGACCTGGGTTTGAATTCCCAGCACCCACATAAAGTGCCAGATATGACTGTGGCTGCCTATAACCCCGCCTTTTGGGACGGAGTCAGATGGATCCTAGAAGCCCATGGGCCAGACAGCCTAGCCACAAAGGCAAATTTCTCATGCAGAGAAAGACATTTTCTCAAGCCAATGAGGTAGAGACTGATAGAGGAAGGCATTCAACTTCTTCCTCTGACCTCCTCATGTGTGTGTAAGGCCCTCATATGACAGGTATGGGTACGCGTACACACACATATACATAAACACACACACACACACACACACACACACACACACAGTGGAAATAATAATCTCCATGCCCATCACACTCTGTATTCCAAGTGACACAGAATTCAACCACATGGCCAAACGCCAGAGTCTTGATTTTACTTGTTGTTTCATCTTTTGTAATTGTATTTCATGTAACACGTGCATAATCTAAACAAGAGGACATCAGCTGTATCAAGTTTACTCCAAAAGAAAGGGAGAAATATGCCCTGTTGTTGGGCAACACAGAGCTGAAAGCAAGCTCCCCTATACTTATAATGCCCAAAGGGCTAGAAAGATGGCTCAGCCATTAAAGCCTAAGCTCACAACCAAAAATATAACAGATAATGCCTGAGGAACTGCCATAAAGCATTAGATCAATGAGGACAAATTGCTTAATATAAATTCAACTGTACACTGTAGCCATAAGTTTCTCGGGTCCCGCCTGCCCCCTCTCTCGGTCCAGACAAATCTCTCTCACCCATGGTCCCGCAGCCGCTTGGACCCAAGTAAACACACAGAGGCTTATATTATTTCTAACTACTTGGCCATTAGCTCAGACTTATTACTGACTAGCTCTTACACTTAAATTAATCCGTAATTCTTATTTATGTTTAGCCACGTGGCTTGGTACCTTTTCTCAGTTCTGCCTTGTCATCTTGCTTCCTCTGTGTCTGGCTCATGACTCCTCACTCTGCCCTTCCTCTTCCCAGCATTCTCCTAGTCTGCTTATCTCGCCTATACTTCCTGCCTGGCTATTGGCCAATCAGCATTTTATTAAACCAGTGTACAAGAACATTATCCCACAGCAGTACATACAATGTAAGGGGAGCTTTGCATCATTTTGTTACTTTTTGAGCAGTTTTTATGCGCAAACTGTGTGAACTGTGCTTGGAACAGAAGATTAATATAAAATATGAATAAGATATGTCCATACAGTTATGAAACTCCCTCAGATTAGAGAAGCAAATACACCAAAGAGCACTTTCGTGAAGCTCAAAAGATAAAAGATCTTTGAGTTATTATTAAAAGGGCAGTAGAACATGATTAGCTCAAGACTACAAACTCAAACTTCTGCCACAGTCAGGAATATAATGTAAATGAAAAATACATGAAATAATGAAACATCAATTTAGTACCAGACATTCATTGTTCTTGGAACTTTATTTGTACAAACTCATTTAGTTTTGATTAGTAATATTGCCTTTACTATTATTACCTCTGTTTAATTGTTGAGTAAACTGAAACTTTATAAAGAGACTCAACAAATAGTTGGAATCAGCTACCCTTGAAAGAAATTGGTTGGAACTCAAACTCATGCAGTGTGGGTCTAAAGCCTTTGGCAGTCACTATATGCTTCGCCAGTCTATCATAATAACAACTGCACAGAGCATATCCTTGTGATCAGTGCCTTGTTATTGAAGAGATGGTAGGGACTGATAGAAACTCTATGATCCTTGTTTTCACAAGTAATACTTAGATAATTCTTTTATCATCAGAGGAACCAAAATTAAAGAAAAATTGTTGCTGTTGTTAAGTATCCAAATTTCTAAATGTTGAAAATGCACTGTTATAACTAAACCTTTTATGGACCAAGAGGAATATGCTCATAAACTCACACAGCTTCCAGCTAGCAGGTTGAGGCCTCTGGCTTAGACAGACAAGGAAGGCAGAAGTAGAATGATGTGTTGAGGGAACCAGTTGTGTAGAGGTCAGGAAGGGATTGAGTAGATTGAAGTGTCTGGAACACCAAGGTCAGATGAGGCTGCAAACCTTGGCACATCGCTATGATGAATTTATATTCTCTACAGCTTGTAACAGAGAGCCAGCAAGGAGTGCTGTCCCTGTGGTGGTGCTCAAGTGAGTTAGTCAGGGCAGGCTGAGTCCATAGCAACTGGGAGAGAGTGTCTCCTCATCCACCTGTTTGTAGCTCCTGAGTGCACCAGTGGGATGTTACTGCCTTAACCCTGTTCATTCTCTCTGGAAGGGTCTCTGTCCTTCTGTGGAATAAACACTCATCTATGAAGGGCTGAATATGTTCCACTGTTGCTGTTCTGTTGTGATCAAGGAGAAATAACCAAAGTACTATAGCTATCCATTTCTCATTGATTTCTAAGGTCGTAAATGTTTCCTTACAGTTTTATAGTGTTCTTTTTTGACAGGAAGAAATTATAATTTATTCATTTAGTTTGCTTTTGAACACAGTGGGAAGTTGAGAGGTTTAAGAATTCCTCAGATAAACCTCAGTCAGTGATTGGGTTTATACCCAGAAATACATCCAGATAGCTGCAGTGTATGAGGCAAATGGATCATAAGGTTATGGCCTTTCTGAAACACACCCCAACAGTCTCTATCTTGGCCAGAAACCCATCGTATAACTGATTCCCATTGTACCTTTCTGTACCACTTGCCTTTCAGTTATGCAGAAAAGGAGCTGATCCTCTGAGTGCAGTGTTTACTGTCTCTAACAGGTATTAGCAATCTGTTGGAAAGATGCTAACAAAAGTAATCAATAGAGCAAAGAAAGATGAACCTCTGAAAGGAATATAATTAGATGGTAGAAGTCACCTCAAATATATTGTGGTTGTGTAAGTATAGAATTTTCTGACTAAATTTAGTTATTCTAGTGAAGTATATTCAAAGGCTATATCTGCACAGTATGGAAACCAAATAACTAAATGAAAGAATGATAAAGCTATAATATTGTTACGGATGCTGATTGTCTGAGAAAACCAGTCAAAAGCTATGCTTTGGTTATTCTCCTAAGAAGGAGGAGGAAGTTTTGTTTAGCACTTTGAAATATCTGTCAGAATTGCCTTCCTGAATAGTTGGTGAATTTCATAAGGCTGGATGGGAACCTGTAATTCAAGGATCACAGGTGTGGAGCAAGCGACAGCAGGTTGAGACTATCATCCCAAATTAAGAGCAATCTGAGCATCAATGCATTCAAGACCTAATAGAATTGAAATGTTGATCTACCGGTGCTGTCTTGCAGCCATTTGTCACTGTATTTGATCATGCTGTAAAAACCTGTCTGATTCTAAGGCTTCTCAGTGGGGCGAGTGCTAGATTTGGATTAAGACATGCCTAGAGTCACAGTTAATACAGGTATGTCAGAGCATCTGTCACATAAACTAGGATTTGTAAGTTCACCACGGAGTCATGCCGAAGGAGAACTTGCCTGGATTGAAAGCCTTGCTCTCCCACCTACTAGCTCTGTGACAGGAAGCAGGTTTGTTAACCACTGTGGATTCCATTTCCTCTGTTACTATCAGAAAACTAAATTGAATAACACTGTGGTGAGTACAGTTCTGTGGTGCTCTGAGCTGTTATTCTCTCTCCCTACCCACCCTCCCTGCCACTAAATTAAGGGACATAATAGACCCAGAATCTATGTTATCTATATGTTTGCTTGTTTGTTTATTTGCCTCAGAAGGTCTTTTCCCTTCTAGAAGGCAGCACTGAGAGAGGAATGAGAAAGTCCAGGCTGTGGGTTCAGCTGGCCAGGTTTCACCCTGACCTCATCCAGCCATTTGACCTCGAGTGTGCAGAAAAGTGTGTAAAACAGTTTCTCCTGTTTCCTCTTCTGGAAGATGTAGGTGTGGTACCTCATGGCTGCTAGGTGGAGCAAACAAATTAGCACTTATAAAGTGGTTGGAGTAGTTCATGAAACATGCTTAGTATCACATAGGTGCCCTTTAAAATAATGATGGGATCTTGAAGCGCTGTAGACTATTAACTTGGGGAAACTGGTCCTGCAGTGTATAGAATGCTAGGATTAAAGGCATGTGCTACCACTGTATGACCTCTATGTTTAATATAGTGGCTGGCTCTGTCTTCTGATCCCCAGATAAGCTTCATTGGGGTGCACAAATAAAATATCACCATACCATGTGAAGCAAGCCAGTAAGCAGCACCCTTCCATGGCCTCTGCATCTGCTCCTGGCTCCAGGATCCTGCCATGCTGAATTCCTGTCCTGACTTCCTTCAGTGATAAAGAGTGCTGTGGGTGTATATATCATATAAACCCTTCCATCTCCAACTTGCTTTTTGGTCATATTGTTTCATCGCAGCAATAGAAACCCTAACTAAGACGGGTAGGATCTCAAAAAAATGAATAAATGAAACAATAATATATTATGATTAAGGTTAGATGGGAAGTCAGTGGGGTATAAGAATAAGGAGTAATGAGGAGCTTGCAGTTTGGGCTGGCCCTCTGGGGTACCAGAGGGATCAGAAAACAGCAGCTTTTACGGGTCAGGGAAGGCCACAGCCAGTGAGCATTGCTCTCAGGTATCCTAGGTCTTCCATTAGTTCTTTTATGGAAGTTCTGTGGCATATGAAAAGTCTATAGGCAGTTCATAGTTTAAAAAACAAACCTGAAGTAACACTTGTGGGGATGTAGCCACATACCAAGCATTTTAGAAATTTTGCCAGTACCATCCATACTTTCTGCAAAACAGTTAATAAAAATATTTATTTTTTTTTAAGGGAAAAAAGCTTTATTTTGGCTTACAGCTCGGAGGAATCCAGTCATCATGGTACAGAAGGCATGGCAGTGGCAGGAATATGCTTGGTCTGTGGTGCCAACCAGGAAGAACAGAAGAGGGTGGCATTGCTCAGTCCAGAACCCAAGCCCATGGGATGATTCTGGTTGTCTTCAGATGTTGAGAACACAATGGAGCCAAGGCTGTCTCAGAGGTCCTGTCGATAGGACAAAAGAAACCTAGCTCTGTGTCCTTGCCTGACTTGGCAAGGCCAGTCTGAGGCTGAGGCCAGGGTCTCAAAGGAGTTAAGATTTTAATACCTGGGAACTTGGTTTTTCCCGGTGAAGAGACGCAGTCATCAGTCCAGAGGCTGCTGTGTGCTGTCTGTGACGGTCTTTGAGCCGTCCTGCGATGAGGCTCCTATTGACTTTGTCCCATTTCCCCACAGAAATGTGTAAGGTGCTGTTCTTCTCAGTAAGTTTACCTGGCATGAGCACAGCTTATGCAAGGCCTCCTGAGGTCATTGGTTCCATCTTCTTCATCTCTGATTCCCTGGAGCTTCCTTCTCAGAACCCTGTCACTAAAGAGTGAGCTGTTGGACCAGATCGCAGGTGACCTCTCTGAAACACCCTCACGGGCACCCCCAAAAGTGTGCCTCATTAAAGATCTAGCTGTTTCTTCATGTGACCAAGTTGACAACCCAAATTAACCATAATTATCATATGTCTCTCTACAGTTTTAGAAAACCAAGATACAGACAATACTGTTGAACTTTTTGACCCACAGGTTTAAAAACGCAGAGCATCCTAATGTGTTTATGTTCATTTAGCCTGAAGAATCTTGTTAGCAATGTTGGGCGCTCCCCTCTCACCTGCCCCCACTGTTACAGAAATATGCCCTAGGGACAAAGGTGACGAAAAAAGAAAATATACAGAGCAAAGGGGAAGTCTGCTTTCAAAAGAGATTATTTCTCCTCAGACGCCCACACAGCTTGGTCTTGGGCTTTTCTGTTGACTCTCTTGCCTTTTTCTTCTCACCCTCTCTTTGGTTATTATACTACCCATCAGCATTTCTATTAAGCATTCCAGAAGAGGAGAAAAAAAAATCAATCAAGGACAGGAGCTCTAATTTAAATCTCAGTGGGTGAAAAGTGGAATCTATTGGTCCAAATCAGCTTCCTTTCGAGATTCTCTGCAGATTTCCTTCATCCAGGTTATTTCTGTCCTCACAGCAGATCCCAACATAGCTGGTTATACTGCGTGACGTGGTCACATGCATCTCTCAAGACTTCTGGGACATTCACATATTTAAACTAAAACTTGTAGGGTGCAAAATTAAACAGTGACAGTTTGAAGTATGCTGAGGAGACTCACCTACAAAAGCAAAGATTTCACTGAAAACACATCCTGCCTATAGCACAGGGCCCAACAATTATGCATCTTGGAAGTAGCTGACCTTGCCTCCGTCCCCCTAAATGTCAGTGTGTGTTCTTAGCCTTTTGCTATTCTTTGGGAAATGCTTTAAATCTTACAAGCTGAGCTGTGGTTAGTTCAAGCCAAGGGCTACATGATTAGTACCTTTGAAATATTCACTGGAAATGTACAAAATGCCCAAGAATACACCTGAGTTAACATCACCACTGTCTCTGTGTTTGTAAGTCTTTTTAAAGGTCTCTTCTCCGTAGGCCTGAAGCTGTTTCTTTCTGACTGATTGCCGGGCTACTCTGCTCACTGGGGATTTAGAAGTCAGACATGAGAAGGATGCTCCAAGGAAAGGGAGCGTCTTGGACCAGAGTCTACAGGGTAGGTCAGAGAAGGACACAGATGCCGTGTCCTTGGTGGAGATGGGTTTGTGCTGAACTTGCAGAATGGACGGGTTCAGTGTTATCCGTTTTCAGTATTTCCCGAACAATTGATTTATTCCACATTATTAATGAACTTTGCGGCAGTTGTACTTGTCAGGGCCTACTCTGCAGGGGTCAATAATGAGAGGAAACCTGATGTTAGTGAATCCAGCCTAAGTGATTCTGTCATGCTAACGATTCAATATATCAGGACAAATGTCAGCTCCTTCCAATATGTTAATTCCTCTGATCCTATTTGCATAAACTACAGTCAATGAAATACAAGTTCCCTCTTTAAGACAGTTAGTGGAGATTTGTAAAGGATGTTTAATTCCCTTTTTTTGGGGAATCTCTCTCTCTCTTTTTAATACAGTTACTGAATATTTTATTAAATTTTGTAACAAATCTGAAAACAGCAGCAGTATAGTACAAATATCACCAAATTATTTTTACTTAATATATTTCTTCCTCTTTCCCCTCTTTTTTTTTTTGAGACAGGGTTTGTGTGTGTGTGTGTGTGTGTGTGTGTGTGTGTGTGTGTGTGTGTGTGTGTGTGTGACAGCTCTGGCTGTCCTGGAACTAGCTCTGTAGACCAGACTGGCCTTGAACTCACAAAGTTCTGTCTGCCTCTGCCTCCCAAGTGCTAGGATTCTTTTTCCTTTTAAAAATAGTAGTTTTTGTTTATTCTTTAAAAATTTCACGGGGCCTCCCCAACACATTTCTCTCCAATGCTCCCACATAAATATTTGAGTCCAAACAGAGATGAAGAATAAGGCTCCCAGGTAAGAAAATGAAAAATGCTTACAGAAGACAAACTACAGAAGAGTAGACCCTCCGTGAAGGAAACTGAGTTATTTCTTAGGAATTCTGCTTCCAGAAGAACAACGAGTTTATTAAAAATAAAAACTTGGGAGACAAAATGTTTCTCATATTTGGGCTCAGCTTTCAGTCTCTCTGAAATCATTCACCAGTTCATTAGTTTTCCCAAAGGACGTTAAATCTGATTTCCTATCTCCTCCACTGACTCACATCATCTTGCCAAGACCACTGACCTGTGATAACAATGTTGTTGTACAATTTCTACTTCTGTGACTCCAAAATTCAGGGGAGTACACACATCACAATTAACAACCGAGAGTAAGAAATCAGAATTTGTTTTTATGATATAAAATAAAGTTAACTTTTTAATATAAACTATATGATTTAATCTTCCTTATCCTCCTCCCCAACCTGTTTTCTTACAAACTCGAAGTTTTCCTTGCATTTGGAGTTCTTTTATAAATTTTATCAGTTGATTGATAGCTGAGATTTATTTGCATCCTGTATTTGTCTACACTACTGGCAGTCGTAATTCTCATTTATACATTGCAAACATTTCTGCCACCTACTGATACCTTGGCTCTCTGTTACTTGTGGCTCAATGTGTTACTTTTCTTTTATCCCCACAACTTTTCCTGTAGGTAACTTTACTCATGGAAACTTTTTTGTTGATATTGGTGTTAATTTACTGTATTCTGCATAGCCCTTTAGGTCGGTCATGTTTGTTTGTTTGTTTTTATCTCACGTAAGATGAGGTAATAATGATAAAGAAACGTTACCATCAATAGCAACATGCATCGAGGTTTCCATTTTCATGGCCGCCAGCCTGGCGACCTGTCCATTTCTCTGTTTTTAGGTTGCAAACTTAAACAGAACATTATCCAAATCATCCCCCTTACCTGATTGCTGTTTCATCCTCCAGTCTCACACTCCATTTCATTTTAAATATTCATAATCTGGTACTGGTTTTTTTTTTGACTGCACACAATTTGGATTCATATTGTCAGCTGTGACCACCTATACAGACAGGTAAGAACATTTTATTAAGACATATGCTATTTGGACATGAGTGCTATGATCCGGGATGTCAGTTCAAATGATCAGAGAGTTACTGCGGAGCCTTGAGTTCCACGATAGCTCTCAGAAAGCATTTTGATGGATAACCTTAGAGAGCTGGTTTGCTCTTGGTATCCATCTTCAGGATTCCCATGAGTTCCATTAGAACAGATATATTTTTCCTTTGGTCCAGCCTGTTAACACACACAATTTGATTATGTGATATAGTGAATGTACCTACATATCATGTAGAATTTTCCAGAAGATAATGGATCTTCTTTGCACAGTTGATATAAAAAGCACCTCATATGTGATGTGCACAACTTGATGTATCTACCATGGACACATTATCCCAATTCATACCTGAACCACTCCATATCTCCAAAAGTTCTTTCTGTCCCCTTTATTCATAGTTTCTACTATTTTGAGTGCATATGATAAAAACTTTATGTAAGATCTAATATCTTTCTCATTTTCTACCATCAACTTCAACCTCAAATAATTAAAGTGTATCAGTTATACATGAGAATAATTATGTAAAAACATGGGAAGAGCTGACAGAGTGAACAGAATGGTCATAACAGAGAAGAGTTTGTATGAAGCTGGGAAGAAAGGAGAAAGGCTAACATAGTAGATAAAAACCACTGTTCTCTCTATATAGCCCAGGCTAGCCTCAAACTCACAACCGTCCTGCCCCAGTCTCCCAAGTGCTGAAACCACAAGCATGCTCTGCTATCATGCCTTTGAAGAGGCATGCATCCTTGAGGAAAGACCAAGATTTTCCTAGCAATTAGGTCTGAAGTAATTGTCTTGACTTTCTTGTCAGATGAACACGTGTCCTTTCCTTGATAGTATCATTGCAATGAGAGCAATGGAGCTTCCCAGCTGTCTGGAGGATGCCTTGACGTAGATGAAGGAATGAAGCAAAACTTCATTTATGGTTAGTGACAGAACGTGGTGCTGTGTTCTGATGGCTTACCTTTCTGATGAAAATATTCAGTCCCAGGAATAAAATGTCATCTACGAAATGTTTGCCCTAATAGTATTGCATTAATATTGAAGAATATCTAGTTGACTTGTTCTCATATTCCTCATGGTGGTATTGGAGCCAGCCTCTTATAATTTCCTAAATCGTTACTGGAGACATGAGGTTAATCTCCAGCTTATTCACTATCAGGTTGTTGAGCTACAATAGCCACACACACAAAAATCATTTCTTTGTCTCTTTCTCTGGACCCTTTCCTTAAGACTTCTGACCTTGAAACCAGTTGAGAGTTTGTATTGTAGCCAGTGCTTTGCATATACTTCATTGATAATCTCATAGATAAATGCTCTCCACAGAATGCTATAGTTATTCAATACTGCCAAAAGGAATGTGATGGTTGGTACTAATTTTCAACTTGACAGGATTTCAAATCACCTGAGAGATGGGTCTCTGTACATGCCTGTGGGAGATTATCTTGATTTTGCTAATTGAGACAGGAAGACCTGCCCACTGTGGGTCGCACCATTTGCTGGATGGAATCTTGGATTGTGTAAATGGAGAGAGGGAAGAGAGGAACAGCATGCATCCATCCCTTCCTCTTTCCAATTGTGAATTCAATGTGACTAGCTGGTTCACATTTGGCTCCTTGATTTCCCTATGATAGACTTTACCCCTAAACTATGAGCCAGAACAAACTCTTTATCCCTTATAGATGTCTTTGTCAGGGTATTTTATCGTAGCAAAAGGGAAGGAGATGAAGACAGAGATCAATTAGGATGTGATAAAAGTGAGTGTACAATGAGCCAAAATGCAAGTTCAGTCATGGTGAAGCGGGGTGGGGGGTGGGAGTGGGCGGCAGGTATCTCTCCTATTGACTATTTGTCACTTTGCTGAGGTCCCAAATCAGATCTGTTTGCAAATTCATGTTTGTGGGGAACTTTTCCAATGATATACTAAATGCTTCTTGTGTTGAAAACCCCAGATGTTCTCTTTCTTTCTTTCTTTCTTTCTTTCTTTCTTTCTTTCTTTCTTTCTTTCTTTTTTACTAAGAAATAGTTTTTCATTCGTTTTACACACCAAAGATCCTCCTCTTCCCTCCTCCCACCCTCCAACCTCCCCTTCAACCCTCCGCATCCCCCGCCACAAGAAGGCAAGGCCTCCTGTGAGGAGGCACATTCAGTAGAGGTAAGTCCAAGCTCTTCTCTCTGCCTCAAGGCTGCATGAGGTGTCCCATCACAGGTAGTGGGCTCCAAAAAGCCCCTTCATGCACCAGGGATGGATTCTGATTCTATCGCCAGGGTCCCCCCAAGCAGATCAAGCTACACAATTGTCTCGCCATGCAGAGGGCCTAGCCCAGTCCCATGCAGGCTCCACAACCATTGACCCAACTTTCATGAGTTCCCACTGGTTTGGTTTGGTTGTCTCTCCAGATTTCCCCATCATGATCCTGATGAACTTGCTCATAGAATCCCTCCTCTCTCTCTCCTACTGGACTCCTGGAGCTCAGCTGTAGATCTCTGCATCTGCCTCCATCAGTCATTGGAGAAAAATTCTGTGACCCAGATGTTCTATTCCTTTTTCTGGAACATGGACTCCTTTCCTAGCCTCCAACTAAAAACAAATGAAGTCCTGTATTTATCTGTTCACTTTTGTATTCTTATGATTTCTCATGATGAATCCAACCTAGACTCAAGTTGGAAACCAGTTATATATTTAAGAACAAACTTGAATTTTTGATTCAATTAAATTGAGTATAATATCAATTATATTGAGTATAATATCATCTTAACAAGCACAGTCTTCAATGTGGTGTTCCGTGGATGTAATTTTTGTACTGCTACAAATATTTTGACTATTATTTTTAAAAGAAATTTCAGTCTAGAAAATAAGAAAGTTTGTTCCTTGAACAATTATTGGATGGTAACATGGGAAACAGTGCTGGAATCAGTGACATGTATGTATTTTGAAGTAAAAGTCAGACACAAATTACCCAGTTTTATGAGAAGACAAGAGAAAGCCTATGAGTGTAACAGTACTTGAAGACACTAGAGTTTCCTTTGCATTTCTCTGGGCTCTATTTTTCTCCCCGATTTTGACCTATTTCTCCAGGCCAAACTGGAGCATCTTTACATGGCTCATGCTTAAAAATGTCAGTAGCCAGAGGAGGCAAGAACATGTATGTTTCGCTCTTTGCCTGTCCTTTCTTCCAGATACTGCCAGGAAAACCATCACTAGGTCTAACTGGCTGGGAATATCCTCACAATCACTCATACAAGAGGCAATACTTGCTTAATTGGATTAGACAAATTACGTAAGTTGGAAGGGATACTGAGAGGAATGGAGTTGGAAAGTACATCTACAGCAAGGCCACCAATATGTGTTGGGCCATCTGCAGACCTTGCTTTGGAGCTGTGGGGACCAGTTGTGACAACATTAGCTTCA
The DNA here is from genome assembly GCF_949786415.1 of Peromyscus eremicus. NCBI lineage: Eukaryota > Metazoa > Chordata > Mammalia > Rodentia > Cricetidae > Peromyscus > Peromyscus eremicus. The sequence goes on from NC_081426.1 coordinate 89,489,750, forward strand.
CAGTGATGGAGTCCTGAAGTCGAGAATTACATCTAGTATCTTCCTATGAGTGAGTTCATACCATGTTTGTCTTTCTGAGTCTGGGTTACCTCACTCAGGATGATTTTTTCTAAATCCATCCATTTGCCTGCAAACCTCATGATGTCATTGTTTTTCTCTGCTGAGTAGTATTCCATTGTGTATATGTACCACATTTTATGTATCCATTCTTCAGTTGAATGGAGGGTGGACTGGGGGGAAGGCGGGAGGGGGGGTGGGAGTGGGGAGGACAAGGGAATCCGTGGCTGATATGTAAAATTAAATTAAATTAAAAAAAAAGAATTACAGAGTCATAGATATCCCACAACAAATTAAGTGAATAAATGAATGAAGGAAACATAAGTCCAGAAAAGAACTTTGGATTCGTCTAGTTCACCTGCTTTGTGAGAACTCTTTTCTTAGAATGTGCTTGGACGTTTCTACTGAAGAACTCCAGAGAATTCCTACAACTTGGACTTGCTACAATAGGTCACTGTTGACAATTTTTTTTAATCAGGAAATTAGCAATTCAAAAAGGAGATAAATAGATCTAAAGAATGTGTAACACATTCCACTAACTGACAGAAACACAAGTTAAAGCAGCAATGACATATTCTTCATTTACCATTTTAAAATTAGCGGCTTCCTGCTGTTCTTGGTCTTGGTGCTGGTGATGGCTTGCTGTACTTACATGGTACTGGTGGAAGTAGCCTGGTTTTAGTTTCCTAGGGAAAAACTTGACAGTAAAAAAAAATAGAGTTTGTAAATGCACATTCACTTAATATCGGGAAGTTCTGTTTTTAGAAATTTCCTCTGTGGTAGACCTCTTGTAGCCAGTTATCAAAAAAGATGAAAACATTATTGAATCATTAATTATGAATATCAAAATAGACACAAATGTAAGTATAGAGTTAGCTAAATTTTAGCATACTCATATACAGAGATAGTAGGATTGAATATTTAATGGAATAAAAATAGAATACAATAGCCAAAAATGTTGACATTAAATATTGACATTGCTATGAAAACAAAAACTTGTAAAATCACAGAAAAATGAATATGTTTTTATAATAACAACAAAAGCCAGAGAGGACATACATCAATAAGAAATATAATTTGGAGAAGCAAAAAGATAATGTGTTTATATTTTTATTCTTGTTACTTGTTTTTTTTAATCCTGAAGGAGTATAAATACACACTAATTTTATAAGAAATATATTGTTAAAATTTTGTTTATAGGACTCAGAGGACAGTGTGGCAAGTAAAGTGCTTTAGGAGGAATATGAAGACCCAAGTTTGATCCCCAGAACCATGTAAGAAATGGTGGATGCGGTACCCCATGTTGGCAATCCCAGCACTGCGGAGGCAGAAATAGGTAGATTTTGGGGACTTGCTGGCCAGCCAGTCTGGTCAAATTGTTGAGCCCCAGGCCAACAATGCTGCCTCTAAAGGCAAGGTGGCCAGCTCTTAGGAGTGATACAGAAGGTGTCCTTCCTCTAGCCTCCTCTTGCACATATATGTGTGTGAGCACACAAGCACAGATATACACACAAATGTGAGCTCACAAACATACACCCCCCACACACAGCTTTTGTTTTCACCTGACCCCAATTCTTGTATTTTCTTGAAGTTTTAAGGAAATAGAGCACAGTTAATGATCATCTTCTAACTGAATTTATGACACGTTCAAAGTTTCCTCTTGTGCTGCCAATTTTATGTCAATTTGACACAAGATAGAGTTATCTGAGAAGAGGGACCCACAATTGAGAAAATGACTCTGTAAGGTTGGCCTGTAGGCAAGTCTGTGGGGTATTATCTTGATTAATGATTGATGGGGGAGGCATCCCACAGGGGGCAATGCCATCCCTGGTGGTCCTGGGCTCTATAAGAAAGCAGGCTGAGCAAACCACGAGGAGCAAGCCAGTAAGCAGCACCCCTCCATGGCCTTTGCATCAGCTCCCGCCTCCAGGTTCTTGCCCTGCTTGAGTTCCTGTCCTGACTTCCTTCAAGGATGGACTGTGACATGAAACTGTAAGATGAATGAACACTTCCTCCACCACTTGCTTTTGACCATGGTTTCATCACAGTAATAAAGACCCTAAATAAGATTTCTTTTAATATTGCTGTTTATCAGCAATGTAGGTTCCCCTTTCTACTTCTCAATTTTTATACTACTTGTCTCCTGCTGATTCCCTTGGTATTGAAGTAGAGTACCCAAAACTTTCTTCTGAAGCCATTTGGACCTCTTAGTTTCTTTAACATTTATTTCACATTAGTTCAGGAAGGAAGGTTCTTTTCTCAAGTGGATATTCCTATGATGCATAGAGCTGGGGTAATTGCGCTATGAAATAAAAAGTCAACAGAGTTCAGAATCGGAAATCCAGGAGTGCCTGCCAGCTGTACTATACAAACCTTCTAGCAGTCTTTTATTTTCCCCAAACTTGGTTTTCTTGTATGTAAATAGTAGTAATGACACAGGCATGAATGCATGCATAGCTAATTGAAGTCAGAGAGGGCTGTGCAAAATGGCCAAATGAGACAGCCATTTGAAAGAGCTTAACAAATTCCCTGATAGTCTACAAATGTAGTTGTGTTAATTTTCTTGTCGAGCAGATTGAGTGAACAAGGATCAGGGGTGCCTCAGAGCTGCAGAGCAGCCTCATTTTTCCAGAAGCCTCAGAATTATAGACAGACCTAATGTACCCCACAGTCTCATTGTAGCACGACTTCCTTTTCACCTCTACTGTCTTTGTCCTTCCTTCTATCTATCTTCCTATTAAAAACTCAATTAAGTATGCTAGGAGAGAACGTGTCACTTTGTAAAAAGGCTGTCTTGGCATGGCATTGCTTTTTGCCATCTCTGAAAATTGACATGTGACCAAATCATTTTACTTCTGGTAGCAAAGATAAATGGTATGGCAGGTTCCTCCACTGCCAGGAAGGTATAATCCAATTTAAGAGAAGCTCAGGGAGAAAGAATGGTGATAAATTTCTACCTAAATGGCTCTTGTCCACATGAGCTCATCTGCTGCCTCTCCTCTGTGAAGGAAGGAAATTGAGATCCAGGGAGTTGGAGTTATTCTCCACTCCAGAGTTGGTGGAGACTTAGGACTCTGGTCCCGAACCTCAGGATCAAGCCTAGGGCATAATCTCCCAGGTCTTCTGCCTTTATTTCTGAGGGTCATTAAAAGCATTAAGACCAGGGCAAATCATTCGCCATCTTGTATTTTATTTGGGAAATACCATCAGTCCTTTTGTGTGCATGGCCATGTAGAAACTAAAATAATTTCTAATTGAAACAATTGCTAATATTAATACAGGATAAAGTCATCATTATATGGTCCAAACATTTCTTGTGTCCTATTGGTTGATTTGAAGAATCAATACTAAATCATTTTGCACTGTGGTAACCAGATATATCCGCTTCTGTTTATTCAGTGGCCTTATCCCTGTTTAGATGAATTTGGGGTTACAATTTTAAATTGCCCACCCTGGCTCTGTGCCAACCCTCACTCCAGATCTTACAGTAATTATTGCAAGGGATTTCTTTCAGATCTTTTTTTTTTTTGACTATATATATGAGGGTGTTGAAGTTTCTAGGGCCAGAAAAATAAGTGTCTGCCCTTGTGTTTTCTCTTGCTTTCTCTCTATATGAACCCATTCTGATAGACCTGCAGGAAGAGATTTAGTTGCAGATGGCAGAGGTCAGTGTCTTGTGTATTCAATGTAGTCAATAATAAAGTCAGGACTTATGCTAGCTGAATGTTAATAAGGAGGTACAAGGACCTTGGAAAGTCATTATGTCTGGTCATTTGCTTCATAATATTACTCCAACTGGCTCAGGAGGCCAATGCAAGGAGATTTTAAAACAAGTATCAAGGAAAGGCCAGAAAAATAAGGAAGCGATTGAAATGCTGTGTGGACTGTAAGACTCTTGTGATGCAGTACAGCTCAGCAGCAGAGGAATTTTAAAATGTGATTTCTATGTAGCAGAGGGAATAGTATTATTTCCTATGGAAGGAAATCTGGTCTTTATCTAAATGTTGTGGTTTTCTTGTCTAAACAATATAATTTCTTTTGAATCTTCGTTGAGCATCTCTCTAGACCCTAATTGTGGGTCCTTTAAATGAAGTTGGTCACATGTAACTAGTAATGTTTCTTGTGGAGAACGCTTATACATCACTGCAGCTGGATAGATGGACAGGGAAAAGCTTAGGGGGAATAATTAGTCTAGGAAGTGCATGTCAATAGAAACCAGCACTGTTCCTCCATCCTTGAATTTTCTCTTAAAATCCATTTCTTCATGAAGATGCATCATACCTTTGCATTTAGGCCAGGTTTGGGTTTCCGACATTGCCTCTTTCTTATCTATAATACTTTATATAAACACAAATATTTATAAGGCAGTTTGGTTCTATAGCAACTTAACTAAACAGAGTATTCAGGCCCCACCTAGTGCCTATGATCTTTCTGAGTATGTTTTTTTCATCAGGTTTATGCAATCAAACATAAGTTTTCTTCCGTGGAGTATGCCTGAATTCCAACCACAAAGCAGTTGGTTATTCCCATAACAGTTGTGTCTCTATTGTGTAAGTGGGCACATCTTCCCTTGAAAGTTTGTCTCATAGTTTTTAGGGTTCACAGCTGGATAAGACCATGATGCCTTTTCTCCCTCAGCAGGCTGTGTAGCAACCTCTGACCCTGTGAATGCTCACCAACATGGCAGAGATGTCCAGCTTGTTTTTTCTGTCTCCTTCAAGGTAGATGTCTGGTGTCATCAGCATCCTATGAAATAGTTCTGGTGAACAACCAAGAGGAACAGCAGGAGGCTGTATTGTTTGGGGGAACCTCTGAGGCTTCCCCGACCAACAACTCATTAAGTGGTATCCCACCTGGGACTGGGGTTTTGTTTGACAATGCATGAGTTTTATGAGCAGTTTTTTCCAAGCACATAGGGTATCTCCCTTCAAATTCTTTTGGAAAAGTGAATTATATTTTTTACTTTGGTTACAAGACAGTAGGTTATCATGTGGATTTTTCACATCCCCTTTATTTTGGTTGAACTCCCCCACTTCTGTGGTGGTTTGAATGAGAATGCCCCCTTCCATAGGCTCATATATTTGCATACTTGGTTTCCAGTTTGTGGAACTGTTTAAGAAGGATTAGAAGGTGTGGCCTTGTTGTAGAAGGTGTGCCACTGGGGGCAGACCTTGAGGTTTCAAAACTCCACACCATTCCCAATTAGTGCTCCCCCCTCTCTCCCTCTGTGTACATGCATGCGTGTGTGTGTGTGTGTGTGTGTGTGTGTGTGTGTGTGTGTGTTCTCATTCTGCTCCTACTTGTGGATCAAGATATAAGCTCTCAGCTACTGCTCCAGTGCCATGCTGCCTGTCTACTGCCATGTTACCCACTATGATGGGTATGGACTCACTCTCTGAAACTGTGAGCCCCAAATAAACCCTCTTTTCTATAAATTGCCTTGGTCATGGTATTTTACCACAGCAACAGAAATATAAGGAAGGCACTCCACAGTAAAGCTTCCCACTCCTAGTACTTTTATACTATCTACATTCTACTATGTCCCCTAGATTAAGGCTTCCTGTGGTGGTATTGTGTTCCCCAAAATATTGTGCATGCTAATAAACTTATCTGGGGTCAGAGAAGAGAACAGCCACAATATTAAACATAGAGGATAGGCAGTAGTAGCACACGCCTTTAATCCTAGCATTCTAGAGGCAGAAATCCATCTGTTCAAGGATACAGCCAAGCATGGTGACTCACGCCTTTAATCCCAGAAAGCGAGCCTTTAATCCCAGGGAGTGATGGCAAAAGCAGAAAGGTATATAAGGCGTGAGGACCAGAAACTAGAAGCATTTGCCTGGTTAAGCTTTCAGGCTTCTAGCAGCAGTTCAGCTGAGATTCATTCAGATATAAGGACTGAGATGCTTCCAGTCTGAGGAAACAGGACCAGCTGAGGAATTGGCAAGGTGAGGTAGCCGTGGCTTGTTCTGCTTCTCTGACCATCCACCATTCACCCCAATACCTGGCCTCAGGTTTGATTTTATTAATAAGAACTTTTAAGATTCATGCTACAGCTTCTCCCTGCTAATAGCCTCTTTTTAGTTTCCTAGTTTCTACAGGTACTCCATATTGAGCACATGAAATTAGAGCTTCAAAGCTGGGATTCATGTGCTATGAATTTCTTCAAGATATTAGCTTATTTTAAAATACAGTTTTGATCTCTTTTTTAATAAGTACATATGGCATACATTTATTGTCTATAGTTTTGGTGTTCAGTATGTTAACTTCTAGCCTCACACAGCAGTTTAAATTTAAGATAGTTAAAATGTAATAAAATTGTTTGTTTCTAAGTCATGCTAGCTTATAACCACATACCTATGGGAACTAGATACCACACATTCTGAGAACTTTGTTTTCTCCAAAGTGCTTTCTTCCTTTGAAAAGAGTTTGATTGGACAGCCTTGTGCTGTAGACATGTTGCTCTGGCTTTTTTTTTTTTCTTTTCCTATTATAGCAACTGCCTAAGATTAGATCTCCATATTCTTCTGTTGTTCACTTCGACGTGAATCTCAGTTTTAGAAAATGTGAGAGGGCCTTCAATCAGATGGATTTTCAACTTTATAGACTTCCCTCTTCTTTTTACACGATAGCTTGATTGCCCAGCTGTCTTGGCATTTCGCACAGGTCCTCTGGACCACCTCTTTCTTCGTCTTCACTTCCCCAGCCTCTTGATTCCCCATTCTGCTCTTAGCAGTCTCCCCCAGCCAGAGAGCCCATGCTGGGGGAGCTCCCTGGTTGCTTAGTTTCTAGTGTGCCTTGTAAGCACCGCTCCCTCCTTTAGCAACCTCCTCATGACCTTTCACTCAGGTAACTCGGATTATACAAATTCGTATTGTTGTCTTCAACTCTTAAACTGACCCTGCCATGATGTCTGAGAATATTTGCTGTCTGCTCTGGGGGCCGTCCTATTCTTGGTCCACAGAGATGTCTCTTATTTCCTTTGCTCTTCTCTGCATTCATGCTGGCATTTTGCACACCTCATGGCTAATGGTGGCTTGCCCTTCCTGTTTGTACTAGTGGGCTCGTGGCACCTGGATATTTTCATGTACCATGGCTAATACATGCGTGGTCCATGAGGTTTTTGATTGGGCTCCCTGGTTGCTTCACTGTAGTGGCAAAGCTGGAGACATTTTAAACTTCTGTTGCTGCTTCCATCTCTTCAGATACATGGATGTATTCCTTTGAAGAACAAATTTCTTAAAAATATTTGTAAATGTCTGTGCTGGGAAGAAATACCCCTCACAAATAACTCAGTTATGTCTGAGCGAAGTGCCTAGGGATTCCATCAGGATTTGTCTTGAGTTGAAGTGATGTTATAGACCATGAGAGTTTCCCAGATGTTCCTTAGCCTACTTGAGTTAGACTCACAACAGCTAACTTTTATTTCATGAGATCTTATTCCTGTGTAGGTGCTATATCTCTACATAAAACATGTTGCTTAATGGACTGCCTATGAGTTCTAGCAATTCTTGTTCATTAATTAGAACTTCAAGATAAACTTAAGGTTTATTTAAACCAGAAGCTTGGTTTTATTATAAACTCTAGCTGTATATGTGTGCCATAACTTTTATATAATATGCTATTTGTTTTATGAAGTTGGAGTGTGAACGCATATTTAAAGGGCCTCTAACAAGGAGTATTTCCTGGGCATTGAGGCAGGCCAGCACATTGTAGGGTGTTTAACAGCATGCCTGGCTTCTACCCACTAGGTGTCAGCACCATCCCCCAATTGTGACATCCTCCAGACATGAGGAATGACCTGGTGAGGGTGTGGGGTAGGATGGAGTGGTGGATAGGAGCTGCCACCTGTTTATAACCACTGGTCTAGTAGATTTCACATGCTATAGTTGGAGGACAAGTAGAGAAATGAGCAATCATTTGCATAAAAGGTCACATGATTATACCAAAACTGTGATCTAGACTGTTCTGTAAGCCATAAATACAAAGCATGGATTGTGTAGCTATATTTCATAATTTTAAACTGAATTGTAACACAAATTCCTAAATGGTATTAATAAAAAACCCAGTGCCAGATATTGGGGTAAATGCTGAAAGATCAGAAAGACAAAGGAGCAAGTGACTCTTACGTCTTACCTCTAGGACTCCTCAGCCTGAAAAAGCCTCAGTTCCTGTCTCCTCACACCTTTTATACCTTCCTCCCATCACTTCCTGGGATTAAAGGCATGTGTGCTTCCCAAACAAAGGCATGAGATCTCAAGTGCTGGGTTAAAGGTGTGTGCCACCACTGCCTGGCTCTGTTTCTCTCCTAGACTGAGTCACTCTCATGTAGTCCAGGGTGGCTTTGAACTCACAGAGATCCAGATGGATCTCTGCCTCCCGAGTGCTAGGATTAAAGGTGTGTGCCACCACTGCCTGACCTCTATGTTTAATCTAGTAGCTTGTTCTGCCCTCTGATCTTCAGGCAAATTTTATTAGGGTACATAATGTATCACCACACTGAATGCTTAAAATATATTTAGAAATCAGAATATAGATTCTTTTGACCTGGTTTGATCCCACAGTGGAACCTATTAATTTCATAGTACCTCTTGTGCTTTGCTTTGGCTCTTGAAATGCACACTAAAAAAGTTTACAGGCATGCCTCTGGACTTTGGAGAAAAATGGAAACAGTTGTTCATATAATTGGATCTATGGCTTTGTGGATTTCGAGTTAGATAATTATTTTGAGGTTGCCTTCTCTTCTGGAATTTTCTTTAATGGAATTTGCCAAGATGAAGAAAAAATAATGTTAAATGTTCACCATTGCTGAAGACTTCTTGGGGAAGCAGCCAAGCTGGCAAAGGACCACATTGCTGTGAGCATCTTTTTAACTAGTGGGAAGAATCTTAACTCCAGTTTGGTAATGCCTTTATCACCATCTGCTGGAGATTTATGACAATATATTGTCTGAAATCCTCTTACATTGCTAAGACAATTGACAGAAATAGGGATGGGATGGAAAGAATAAATATAAAGTATGTAGGTTTGGCAAAGATCTACTGCCAAATGATTCTTGGAGGTACTAGTACTGGCTATTTTTGATGTTTTAATAAAACTTTCCATTTCAATTTTTTCATTGTTTTGAGACAGGGACTCTCCTTGTAACTCTGTCCTGGAACTCACTGTGTAAGCAAGGCAGGCCTCATTCACAGAGATCTGCTTGCCTCTGCCTCCTGAGTGCTGGGATTTAAGCTATGCACCAACACCTCCAACTCTATTTTCATTTTAATGTTTTCTTTTTTTCTGAACATTGTAAGTTTTAGATATGCTAGACAAATAATGTAGCAAAGACTTTCATATATTTGATGTGATAAAGTTGACCTGTCATAGTTGTTTTAATATTATAGAATGATGGAGATATACAAGTTTTTTTTCAACAAGACTTTTCTTTACTGTGGTCAGTCAATGGATTGTCTTTTAGATGAGATGCCTTAAAAAGACATCTTTTCTTTACTTAGAAAATTATTTACTCTCTCTTAATGGGGGTCCAGTATAAATAAAGTTTTTATTTCACTTAATGGTAAATGGTGTTTGAGTAACATGGAGATAGAGAATGACGTAGCGGGGTAGGTAATGTTCACTGACCACATAGTAAATATATGTATGTATATTATCTCATTTGCCCCTTAAGTAACTCCAGCAGAAGGGACTCTCATCCCTTTTTCCTCTATCTGGAAATATTTAATATGGTAATGATATCCTATAAGTGAATGTGTCCTATTCGCTCCTCAGTTGAAAGAGGACTTCAAAAGTACTGAATGAATATCAAGTCTTAGAGATGTATACTTACTTACCTTGTAGCTCTTTGCTAATATTAATTATTAAATGCTTTATAAATTTAAAGCCCTTCAAAATGATATCATCTAATGAAACTCCACCAGGAAGTCTTGTTTAAACAATGCATGGGATGTAATAAATTCTAAGAAACATTTGTTGACTAAATCGACCAATTTATAAAGAGAAGGTGATGTACACATCTCAATGAATTCTAAGAATTAAGTGAGATAATGCAGCTGCTACAGTTTGGATGTAGAAAGTCCCCCAAAGGTCTGTGTGTTACAAGTGTGATGCCAGCTTGGTGCAATTGGGAAGTGGTAGAAACTTTAATGAGCAGAACTGGGAGGAACTTTAGGTCATTGAGGATGTGCATTGAAAGGGACCCAGGGACCCTATTATGCTCACCATCCACTCTCTTTTACATCCTGGACATAAAGTGAGTGGTTTCACCATGCACTTCTGCCATGGTGTGCTGTTATTTCACAGGCCTCAGCACAATGGGACCAACTAATCATGGACTGAAACTTCAAAAGCTGGGAGACAAAAAAAATTCTATTTGCTAGTGATTAGCTTTGCTATTTGTTGTAGTAACAGAAATCGGATCAGTATAGCAGTAAAGTACCAAAGTCCACGCAAACACTCACTCTATCCTCTCTACTATAAACGTCAATCCTGAACAAGCTTTATGTCCCTATCCCTGAGACTCACCAGTGGCTGAACTTCACTTTGAGCTGAAATCTTCAGCAGCATTCTTGGTATATCTGAATTGTTACTCTACCCCAGGAATGGAAATACTCATTGAAAGTAACCAGTAACATTGGAGGTATGTCTAATATGGCTTCTATATGAAATCAGGTCATTAAGAGAAGTTCCAGGTTAAGGCCAGAAGCAAAAGGTATTGCTTTAAATTATCTGGAGGACATTAAGAAAGGGCCATACTTTTTGGTGTTTGGGGAGAAACCCCCACAAAAAAGCAAAAACATTGAAAATTAAAGAGTTGTTTGCCCCCTTGATGTGGTGACTCCTCATTAATATTCATGGGGCCTGCCTCAGCACTTGGGGCTGAGGATGTGTCTCCCCATTGTCAGTGACAGAATCTGTGTTCAGGTGCTCTGCTGGAATTCCCATTGAGTTATGAAAACTCATTTTCTCCCATAGAATTTATTGTGCGGTTCTGTTCTGATGAGTGTGTGTCAGAGAGAACCAGGAGGGCTTTGCACTTTGCTTTTCTATCTTCAATTTCAAGGCCAGTTCCCTCATGCATTTGAGCTACAGAAGAATTTCTGGTTTTTAATGTGTGCAGTTATGTGCATTTCAACAAACTTTAAACGTCAGAAATTATGCCTTCCTTCGCTGCAGTCTGCTAACTGCATGCATAATAATGAAGAATTGAAGACTTGGTAGGGAAAGAAGGCCCTCTATGGCAATTATGCCTGGGAGAGAGAATTTGGCTTTTCATCAAGTTACTGGTAATCCTGAATCTCCATATGGAAATGCAACTCATTTCTCTGCCTGACTACCACATACATTCAGAATATTAAAAAGGAGGAGGGCTTTCCTTTCTCTCCTATACCTCCTGCTTCAATAGAAATCAGTGTAACTCAAAATGATTAATGTTGACAAACTTAATACAACTAGTTAAGGAAAGTCGGTTTCCCACAGGGAAGGAAAAGGAAGCAAGAGAACAGAATGTGTCTTCCTTTCCTGAGTGGAAGATTATTCAGTTATAATGTGTTTGCTTTTTTGTTTTTTTTTTTTTGTTTTTTTTTTTTTTTTGGTTTTTGTTTTTGAGAAAGGGTTTGGGAAACCATAAAAAGATAATTAGATGTAAGTAGCTATACATCTAAATTTGCTTAGTTTTAGTGTAACTTGAGTTTCCCCCCTTAATACCTGTGGGATGACCTTTATAGGGACAACACAAAACAGTTGCTCATGGTCACTAAAAATGTTCATCTTCCCATGCATTGAAGTTAACCATAAGACAGAGAGCTCTGTCCAGTGGCTGCCTCTTGTTCCTCAGAATAAGTTGGTTACAAGGGTCTCCAGGTATCTTCAGCGTCTCTTGGGAAATCCTTTATTCAAGTTTGTTCTACACATTCACCTGGCATATTACCTGCTCATCAAGGTGACCAGAGAATTATTGTTAAAGTGAATCAACACATTCTGTTCTGTCACACAACATTCTAGCAATGTCATCTGAGAATATTATCAGCAATTCTGAACATGGCCTGTTTTAGTTATTAACAATACAAAGGAGTTTTTATAGGATTTATTCCTGTTGGGGTACAGAGATTGGAATGGATGTATGCTGGCGCTGCTTATAGCTTCTAGAGAGTTTCCACTTTTGTTAGCACCAGATTTGGATTCAGACTGACTGACCTGAGTATAAATCCTGGGCTTGCTGCCTGCTGGTGTCATATTAGGAAAGTTTTCTAACTTCCAGTGACTGGACAGGAGGTACTCAATGAATGTATTGAGCCAATGATTTATAATCCTCATTTTTATTGTTCTTAAAATATAAAAATAAGATGTATGTAACAGCACTGTTAAAGACTTCACGGGGAAAACTTAGGAAGGTAGAAGATGACTTGGATGTTCTAACACATAGGTTCTGTGATAAGCACCTGTCATTTGTCTGTCACTTTAGCCTGCCCTATGAATATGCTCATAATTACTTGTCCATTATCTTTTCTTAAATTCATAGGTGATTAGCATGTACCATTAGCATACTTTCTATTGATGTGGGCATCTCTGTTTCCATAATACTGTTTGATTTTATTATCGTATTGAACACTGGAGATTATCACCAACATTTTACAGACCAGAAGGAACCCTGAATTTCTGAGAGAATTTACCTGAAGTTGCATCAATCGCCGAAGCATGACCAGAAGCTAGGTTTTCAGACTTAAAATCCAGTAGGCTTTGTGTAGTGCCATGCTGTTTTCCTAGTAACCAGGGCTTCTCAAATGCACCCAGCATTCATTTGCCTCTGCAAACCACTTCCTTTTGGCAAAACAAAGGAATGGGGATTGGAGTCCCAAGCTGTTATGCAGCTTCCACACGAGTACATTTACGTGACTTTTTTGATCTTAACTATTTGTTTGTGAGTGGAGTGAGGAAGACACAGAACTGAGAAACAGCCCATTAGGCTGGCCAGCTGTGTTTGTGTTTGCAGCTGGCCCTGTGCACACAGGGCCACAGGGCTACTCACTCAGGAGCAGAATAGCCGGCCTTGTGGTCAGTAGGTGGCTTTGGGCTTAAGAAGGACACATATCCCTTTGTGAGCATTTGGGGGCTTGTTGAAGCATGAAAAGATTTAGAAGAAACCCAGAAGTTTTATTCAGACAAGGAGCCTTAATTTTAAAACATTAACGCCTCCATGAAAAATATAGACATATGGGGCCAGAGAGACGGCTCAATAGTCAAGGATGCACACTGCTCTTGTGGAAAACCCGAGTTTGGTTTCCAGCATCCATGTCCAGTGACTCACAAACACCTGACACTCCAGCTCCAGGGGGATCAGGTACCTCTGGACTCTGCAGGCATATGCTTTCATGCGCACAGCGCTCCCCAACTCCAAGTAAAAATAAAATAAAACTTGTAAAAAATAGTCCTGTTTTTTACAGACTTGAGCAAACAGAACAGCTGTGGAGGGGGCAGCTAAAGGTGTGGCAGCTGAGACTAGTGCTGGCTTGTAGTAAATAGAATAAGGCTTCCAAGTGAGAATTAGGATGCCAGCTGAGCCATCACTATGAGAGGGCACGTGAGAAGACAGCAGTGGGAAAACAACCCCTAGTCTGAACAAGTTTGCATTTTATGGAAGAAATAAATATGAAATGAAATCAGTACGTGAGCAAGAGGATATGTTGGAAGAATGTAAGGAATAGAGAAAACACTTAGTCAACAGCTCACTAGTAACTATTTTCTCTAGTTACTCTCCCATGGGAATTTTTCATGAAACAACCTTTGAATATATGAACGTCTAGCACTTGGGCTACCATGGTTTTCTTCTACTAACTCTATTCTTACTTCTTCCAGTAAAGAATGTGCCTTAAAGTTTGCACTGGGTGTGAATGAGTGTTGTTATCAACATGCCATGAGTAAATAGAAAGATAACATGAAGAAGAAGAAATAGGAGAAAATTGTTATTTAGCTATAAACAGGTATTAGAAATCCACACCAAAAGTGTGCTTCCTTTCCTTTGTGCTTACTTTTTCCTACCTTTTGTATGCCAATATTACAGAGTGAGTTACGACTCAACTAACTCTTAGGTTCAGCTCCCAAAGGTTACTACAGAGTAAAGTGATATTACATTTCCCACACGCATCATTTTTCTGTTCAAAAGAGATCTCAGGAACAGCCATCAGAATGGAATGTGCACAGAACAGCACTGAAAACAGTTGGGGCTGAGGAGATGGGAGGCCATAAGTATACCACAACACACGCCAGTGGGGACAAAGCCTGCTGAGTCACCACAGGGGACGATGCTTTGCCGAGTGAATTCACATCATGGATAGTCAATGACGGTACAGCAGATAGAGTACTGCACAGTTTTTCTTCAGCAGCTTTAGGATAGATGCAGACCTATTGATGGTTGGGCTGGCTGGGTATGACTGATAATGTCCTGTGGGTGAAGACCAGGGGCAGGGCTTTGGAAACCCAGTTGGAAGTACAAGGAGATAAAGTATCTCCATTGTAGTCAGAATATTTCTTTGTTCCCACCAGGTCCCCACAGTCCTGTGGCCCACTTATAAAATAATCACTCAGAAGCTTATATTAATTATAACTACTTGCCATTAGCTCAGGCTTATTACTGACTAGCTCTTACACTTAAATTAACCCATAATTCTTATCTATGTTTAGTCACGTGGCTTGGTACCTTTTTTCACTTCTGCCTAGTCATCTTGCTTCCTCTGTGTCTGGCTGATGACTCCTGACTCTGCCTTCCTCTTCCCAGCATTCCTTTAGTCTGCTCTCCCCACCTATACTGCCTGCCTGGCTACTGGCCAATCAGTATTTTGTTAAACCAATGTAAAAGAGCATTACCCCACAACACTCCATTGCAAAGGGAAACAGAAGCTCAGGGCTTTGCCCCAGGTAGGAGGAAATATCTTCATGGCCGTTTTTTGAGCTTCTTTTCTAGTCTTGGCCCTCCATTAAAAACAACCGTTCTTTTATCTGGCATGCTGCACAAATAGAAAATACACTGTGCACCTCTACTCAGTACACACATGCACATACATCCATCTGCACACATGTACACACACAAAAACAATTCAAATAGAAATTCCCCCACATTGTCAAAATGATATTTTTCCATATGACAAGTGAGGTACTCCAATTTAAAAAATTCTATTTAATACTTTTAAAATTGCTACTTGTCACTCACTAAAAACACAAATTTAATTTAACTGATCATAGCATAGTTTGAAAAAAATACATTGAATTGATTTTTAACAAAGAAGGCTACTTTTTAAACTTTATATGTGTCTATCCCTAGATGACCAGACACACGTGTATTGATTTGTAGAGGTGGTAAAATGTTCCTCACCAATTCCAATATACCCCATAACCATCCTCTAGCCAATCCCAAGGGACAGAATGTTAGGAAACATAAGCAAAGGGAAGAGAAAAGGAAGGATATTTTGGCTAAGATTTAGAGCAGAGTTGCTCTCCTTTGTCCTAGGGAGTGCCATCTTCCAACGGGGGCAAGGCTGGGGTCTGAATAAGTCATGAGTGGGTAGTCTACTACAATCACCAGGAGACAAGTCAGGTATATTTATCTGCAAAAGACAGGCAATGCAGAGAGTCCATTCTTCCTGAAGCACATGCTTTGAAATCTCTGTGTGTTTAAAAGAAAGGTTTCTGTTCCCACAGGGCAAAGGCGCTTGTGTTCCTGAGTACAGGCACCAAGCTCAACTCTGATGATGGATCTGCTTCCTTCAAGCTGTCCAGTAACTCGCCAGGGTTCCAGCTTTCCCAGATTTTATCAGGATGCTCCCGGACTTTGTCTATAGACAGTCTCTAGTACAGGAACACATTGAATGCAATCACAGGGTGGCAGCCTGTCTGGGTGAGAGCCTTCAGTCCCACAGTCAGGGCTCAGAGGGACAGTCAAGTTTAGATCTCATCATGCTTGATACTCAGAGAATCACTTTTTAATAACCTTCTTCTATGTGACAAAATTATTCTCAGTAATAACTGACATATAACAAAATGAATATATATCAGAAAAAGAAATGTAGAAACTGACATTTTAAAATTGATCTTGATTCATGTAATTATGCCAGTGGAAGATAAAAGCTGTAATGAAATATGTATTATGGTACAAAGAGAAGGATATAGACTAAAACGTTTTAATTACAGTAACATGTTTTTTGAAATTATCTTATATGTCAAAGTAATGAATAAAGCATCATAGCTTCCCTCAGCTTTGAAGTGTTTTGCAGATTTGTTGATGGTATTGTGTAATTTGATCTCTTCTGCATATTCATGTTCAGCAGAGTAAGATACAGCAATCTATCTTTGCTCATAGTTGATTAAAACATTTTTAATTAATTCACCATTTGAAATATTTCTTTTAGATGAAGCAACAGATTTTTAAAAGAGTTAGAAAAGGTTTAAAAATAGGTTCATTAGAAATTCCTAAATAATTGTATTTGATAAAATATTTGCAGAAATTTCAATGCTCTCTCTTTCACACCACTTTGGATCAATTTTAGAAATTTGCAAATATCTGAATGGTTCCAAAATCTTACTAAAACCTTCTTATCACAAATTTGTGTTAAATTCTGCCAAATCTTCTGAGGTATATTTTTTTGTTTGTTTGTTTTTTGTTTTTCAAAACAGGGCTTCTCTGTGTTGCAGCTCTGGCTGTCCTGGAATTCACTCTGTAGACCAGGCTGGCCTCAAACTCACAGAGATCCACCTGTCTGTTCCTTCTGAGTGCTGGGATTAAAGGTGTGCACCACCAACTGGCCTTCTGAGGTATTTTTGTCTTCTGCAAAAACCATGACTTGAGTGACAGTGGCTGAGTGTCCTTTTTAATCCACTGCCTTTGAGGCAGTTATGTCTTTAAATTAACTCGGGGTTTTGCATCCTTGTTCTTATGGTCTCTGTGCTAATCCTGGCTGTTCATAAACTATTGTTTAAAGACATGGGGCTGAAGCTCCAAACTGTGGCCAATACAAACATGAGCCGATGTGTAACCCAGAGCTCTTTGAAGAGCCTCCAGTGTAGAGTACAATGCTTATCCATGAATAACCATACAAATGGAACCATCAGAAGCCTTTATAGAAGGTAGTTAAAACACAACCCTATCTGCAGCAAATGTTTTAAATTTTGGCCAAAACAATTTTCCTCTGGGAGAGTATTTATAATTTATGTGGCTTATTTAAAATTGTGAGCACAGCATGATATTAAAAAGCAGGCTAGGCTGTGGTACCCTGAGCTCAGGGCTACACTGAGGACCTCCATTTGCAACTGGAGGGAAGACCCTGGTATAAGTAGATGAGATGAGTAGGAAGCACAGCCTGAGAGGCAATTCTGACCTCTCTGCCCAAGTTCTTGCTGCTTTTCATCCAAGGACCCTCTTTGCCAAACTGTGAATTGGAGGACCCAAGATGTCTGGTCCTCAAGTGGAAGCTTGCAAGGCCCTGGGTATTGAGCTTTAGAATCCCAGTGAAAGGACCTGATGTGCCTTAGGTCCCCTCACCCAGTGTCTGCACTCTAAGCATGAAATACTGTAGATGCTAAGGAGAAATTGGTGATTGGAGGTAGACACTTGTGGTCACAGAAAAACAGTACAGTTTTCACATAGATCTACTTTAGTTGTTTGAATCAAGATATACAATGAAAGGCAATGGTTCTTAACCTTCCTAATGCTGTGACCCTTTAATGTGGTGGTGACCCCCAACCATAAGATTATTTTCATTGCTACCTCATAACTGTTTTGCTATTGTTATAAATCATAATATAAATATCCGATACACAGGATATCTCATATGCAACACCCAAGGGGTGGAGACCCACAGGTTGGGTATCACCACAACATGATGAACCATTTTAAAGGGCATCACGCCATTAAGAAGGTTGAGAACCACTGACTTAGACAAATTTCTGGGTGGGTGACAAAGGCCCATGGACTGCTGTGGGAAGTTCTGTATGGTAAATGTGTTGCTAATTAGTCGATAAATAAAACACTGATTGGCCATTGGCTAGGCAGGAAGTGTAGGTGGGACAAGGAGGAGAATAAAGCTGGGAAGTGGAAGGTTGAGTCGGAGAGACACTGCCAGCCGCCACGATGACAAACAGCTTGTGAAGATGCCGGTAAGCCACGAGCCATGTGGCAAGGTATAGATTAATGGAAATGGATTAATTGAAGCTGTAAGAACAGTTAGCAAGAAGCCTGCCACGGCCATACAGTTTGTAACCAATATAAGTCTCTGTGTTTACTTGGTCGGGTCTGAGGCTGTGGGACTGGCAGGTGATAGAGATTTGTCCTGACTGTGGGCCAGGCAGGAAAACTCTAGCTACAATGGACCTGCTAGTGCTTCCCTTCACAAAAATGAATGGTGAATGATTGCAAAGTCACATACCGAGGAAAATGATGACCAAATCACATAAACCTCCCAATCACTAGAAAGTAAGGACTATTCTAGTCAAGAACTTCAAAGTAGCACTGAATTTACAGTAGTCAAGAAGACACCAAAGAGTTGAAGAAACACAAACTCCATAATGCCATTGGGATTGGATGTTTGCCAAGGTTGGCCTGAAAATGGTTGCATTGCTTATGGCAGAACAGGGAATCTTATGTCACGCTTCATGTGTGCAAAGAAGCTAAAGAAAAGGGATGAGTCATGTCTAGAATGTGGCCACGCCTCCACCCAAGTGGGTGTGTTCATTTATTTCAACTAGCCAAGCCAGCCACAAACCAGAACTATGTATTTCTAACTATAGATCCCTAAAAGTTTGGACAACATGGGTTTTAGTTTTATTCCCATACATCAAGAATTTGAGGTGTCTTAGTCTAAGTAAATTTCTTTATTAATTTTAGGGGAAGGAAGAGCTATTTCCTCTGAGGAAAATCTCTTTGTATTGCACATTTAGGTTATAATATAATTTGCATGGGCTACATCTCATCGTTTTAGCATCCCCCATATACTGCAAGTGATTTCTGCTTGTTACCACACAAGAAATAATCCAATTAAAAAATTATAAGCAGAATATTTACTTTACTTAGTACATTTTATGCTGTGGGATATATTTCTGTGCTCTGTGAATATATGTTACTCCCATTAGCTAATAAATAAAGCTGCATTGGCCTATGGCAGGGCATCATGGAGCCAGGTGGGGAAATCCAAGAGAGATAATGAGAGGAGAAAGGAGAGTGGGGAGGGTGGGGGGAGATACCAAACTGCCCTCCCAGGAGCAACATGTAATGGGATGCAGGTAAAGCCATGGAGCACGTGGTGATACATAGATTAATAGTAATGGGTTGAGTTAAGTTATACGAGCTAACTAGCAAGAAGCAAGAAGCCATAGGCCATAGAGTTTGTAATTAATATTAAGCCTCTGAGTATTTATTTCATAAGTGGTTATGGTCCGTGGGCCGAGTGGGACCAGAGAAACTTCCAGCTACCTTTGACGAGTGAGTACTTAAAGTTTAGATATTCAAAAGCTCCAGCCAGTTCCTAACTCACCCTAATATAAGACCAGGAAATAGACTCAAAAGAGTTTGTGTAGGTTGACTCCTAATTTTGAGCTGACACTATGTTTCAATTTCTTGCTTGTGCTGTTATTTCAGTAGTAGTTGTGATTTGGTTTCAGAATGGAGAAGTAGCTCATGTCTCCCCTTTCCTGGGTATTTTTGTGACAGGGACCTGTGTTGTCCTTACTTCTGATAGATGATAGACAACAAAACTCTGAAGACTTTCAGAAAAGTGTGTTTCAATGAGGTTCAAATTGGGGTGTGTGTGTGTGTGTGTGTGTGTGTGTGTGTGTGTGTACACTAGGAGGGCAGGCTGGAGACTGAGACTATGGGACAGGAGAGTATTTTAACTAGTGAATCGTTTTGCTTTGGATGAATATTTGAGCTATAACATTCCAATAAGTCTCTAAATTTTGCCTGGTTTCTTCTGGCCACAGGGATCTCACAATCTCTTCTATCACTCTTGGCCAGTGGCCACCCAGTTTGGAATATTGGTTTTATTTGCTTCTGGCTGGTGTATTCCAGGTCAAAGGCTTTGTCCTCTCTTTCACCTGCTTTTTGTTGAGTAGAGGGAGTATCGGAAGCGAGCGTTTTCCACTCTTTGCCTCCACATGTCGTACTAACAGGCTAGATAGAATGGAAATAAACACGTTTACTGAAATTTTGATAGACATCACATTTACTACTCATCCATGGGGTAAAGTGTCCTTTATTAGTTGTTTTGTTTTTATATTTTGACAGAGGGTATCATGAAGCCTTGGCTGACCTCAGACTGGCTAAGTAGCTCACACTAGCCTCAAATGCTTGGTAACCCTTCTGCCTCAGCCTCCTCCATTCTGCAGTTACAGATGGGTGCTTCCCTCCCCTCATGGGATGAAGCCATCTTAAAATAATTTTTATCAATTGACGTAATAGAGCCTCTATGGTCCTTTTTGAGCCTACATTAATTAAATATTTCAAAAATAAACATCACAGGTTCTGATTGTGTAGCCAACATAGACATATTTTTACAGAAAATATTCTTCAGGGAGATTGTCATAAAACAAATTCTAAGCTTTGAAGCATTGGAAAATAAAACATACTTTAAGACTCTGTATATCTGTATATTTTTGTATGTTGGAACAAAATGCCTACGTAGTCATTAAAGAAAAGTTCTGAGATACAGGTCATTGATACCATTGCTGGGTCTCGCAGTTATATTTTCTTAAAAGTTGGGGTCTATTACTTGACTTAAATTAATCTGTAGCCTCCTATATCATGACCATTTAGTCAATTCAATTTTGATACTGTTTATTGCATTCCTGCTATGGACTAGATGATTCACAATTTAATTATGTGCCCCTAAAATGGGAGACATAGCTGGCCAATGTAACTGAATTCAGGAGTGTATTGTTTTTAACCTTAGTGTTTTCGATGGAGGAGACTCGAGACTTGCCAGAAGAATGTCATGGAGGGTGGATTTTGTTGTGGTGGACATGGAGGGAAACCAGGAGCGCAGGCCCAGCTGAGAAGATTCAGGCTGTGTGGAGGACCAATAGAAGAGGAGGAGGCAGGAAGACTAGGGCCGAGTGACCGGTTGAAAGACTTACTTCAGGTTAAGTGTGTGGCCGAGTGACCGGCTGAAAGACTTACTTCAGGTTAAGTGTGTGGCGTCTCGTCCACAAGCAACAGGAGGAGTACCAGTGTTTGGAGACAGCAGTGAAACAGGTAAAGGGAAAGTTCATGGTGTGGATTCCTGTTGACCCCCAGTCTCTTGAGGTATGGAAAGGATTTCTGTCAAGCCCAAGGATTTGGCAATGATGTAAGGAACTGGGAATAGTGTAATTAGGTTTAAGACTTGCTCTAAGAGAGAAGAAAGAGAGCCCATGAAAATGACTGACAAGTAGCATTTTACTGAAGATGAAAAAGTCACAAATTTATCATACAGTCGATTAGCACCATCGTACCCACTTTCTGTGGCAACATTCAACAGGAAAGGTGAAGATGGTTATTGATGCTACTGATATTTATTAATTTCACAGACAATATTTTTGATGTCTCCTTAGCCCTCCTAATGCCTATAGTCACTCAGCTTTTGTCAAGATCTACGATGAAGGCCAAAAACATGTGCTGGTGTATGTCTTGAGGGATGGGGGTGGAAATATTTTACCAAGAATAGACATGACGCCTTTTTGACAAGAGACAAATGTTTCATTCAAATGCTGCATTTCGCATATTGGAAACAGTAATGAATTCTTGTGCTCCTTTCTACCTAGTTCACCATGTCAGGCCCAGGCACTGACGCACCTCAGGCTTTCCTCACAAAATTAAATTTAATGTTACACCCTCCCGTCGAATGGTGCATCAATCAGGGCATTAGATTTGCATGGACTGTAGCAGGCAGCTCTGTTCTGGACAAACATAAACCCAAGTCTGAATATTATGTCAGAGACAGGAGCAAAGCAATCTAGGCCTTCCAATCAAGTCTGCTACCAAGTGTAATTCATGCTGGTGTTACACCGCTCTGTGTCCAGCTGTTATTAAAACTCTTGTTTTAACCTCCTTTTTTCATTTCAAAAGAAAATGTTTTTCTTGACCTTCCTGTACATTCAGAAAACCAGTGCATAGTCAAACCAGTACTATTTATAAACTGGTGTCTACTAGTGACACCCTGGGCGTGTATATTTTCTTCTCCGTCTACCTCCATCCAGCCTAGAGTACAAAAAAGTGTGTGTGTGTGTGTGTGTGTGTGTGTGTGTGTGTGTGTGTGTGTGTGATCTAGTGGGAAGAAACAAAACTGAAGGCATGGAATAAAACACACCCAGGAGGTTAGGTGACAGGGACATTTACTAATGTTCTACCTCCAGCAGTACTCCCAGGAGTATGCTAAGAACCATTGCAGAACAGATGAGATTAAAAAACAACTCAGTTGCCAAAGTTAACGTACATTTAGATGCAGAGCATGTGTCAGACTTGGGAGAAGCGAGCCTAAACATGCATCATTTGGTCTTGTTTCTGGCCTCCAACATATGCTGAGTTACATACCCCCTTATTTATATTTTCTCATCACAAAGTATCTGGCTCAGTGTGCTAAAGTTAAAACCACTGTGATCTGAAATTGCATGAGGCTTTGAGACAAGAAACGTTTTTACAAATGCAGAATGAGTCTGCCCTAAATCTCAGAACATAAATAGATCATGAACTTGCGTGTATTCTACTTCACGTCGAAGTCTGTCATGTTTATTCTGGAATGCTGTAGAAGTATTACAAGCGGAGCTTTCTCCTGCAGCCAAGTACATTGCCAAGAAGGCACAGATGTCCGGAGCACATAACCAGGTGAAGATGTGATCCTGAGAGCTGGCCTGATGATTGGGTATCTGCAGTTTAATTTCTCCCAGCTGTCTACAAACATCTGTTAGATTTTGGCATGCTTCAAGATCTGAATAGGTGAAAGTAAGTGTCTGAAAAAATAAATTTAGGAGGTATTAAGGATTAATTCACTCATTTGTGATGGAATGTACCCATAAATATTTATTAAATGTATACAGTTTGCAGTCACTCTGCTAAGTAGTATGGGGACTATAAATACGACTCAGAACTTGATTCTACCTTCAGAGAATTTACTAAAAAAATTAAAGTATATGAGATATAAGTAACTATTGTTCAAAATGTAAGCATCAGAAAGTACATGGACATAAAAGGATATATTATTCCCAGCTGGACAGGAAGCCCGAGTGGGCGGGACTTGGCCATGTCAAATAGGGGCAGGGAAGGGAAGAGCAGTGATGGGGAAGGGATGCGCAAACACTTGCATCTGGAAGTTCCACGCACAGGCAGTAAGTAGTGAAGAGTGACTAAGTCCACCGCTTGCACTGGTGAGTGAATGAGGACAAGTAGAGAGACATGAGAGTGGAGAGGTGTGTGGTGCTGGGGATCACCAATAAATTCCAGACCAGGCAGTTTAGATGATGAAAAACAAGCAGTGTACGTCGTCAAGTGTCTGGAGATAAGGACGTGACTTAATCTTTTCTGTGCTTCTAGCAGATGAGTACGGTCTGAGTATATAAAATAGATTAAAAAGTAGAGGCCGATGTAGTCCCAGAGAAAGAAAAAACAAAACAGGGGAATAGTAGTGGGAATAGACAAGAAGAAGCCTAAAGTTATGGACTGGGGAAAAGGAAGAAAAATAAAATATTTGCAAATGGTTGTTGCCATTGCTACACAATCAGAATAGAAGTCCTTGGAATCTGTCATTCTTATTACCCTGTTGCTGCTTTTAGAAATTCTTAAAGACAGACAGAATTTAGCAGGTTTCAAGTAGAGCAAACGACTAATTTCAGGTACATTGACTTTGTTGATCGCGTTTAGAAGGTTCGTATTGGAATAGAAGAGCTTCTAGCCCAGCTCAAGTTTATTTTGAAAGTACAGTCCATCCACTTCATGGATAAGGTATTCTCTAATCGACTGAAACAGCAGGCTGGCTGATCTCTAAGCCAGTCTGTCAATATCCACACAGAGAAAGCTAGTGCACGCAGGCACCCAACCTGCAGGCCAAGTGATTAACTGTGCATCGGTCATTTAGGATAAGAAATGCGACTATGGAGGGAGGGAGGGTTGCCACAGGCCTCCTGCTGTGGAAATAAATCCCCTCCCATCCTGGCAAACTTAGATCAGACCCAGAGAATTTGGCTTAAGTGTTAAAGAGCAGCATGCCTATAGTTTTGAAATAGAGCCTTGAGGTAGTTAATCCTACCTGCCACGCAGCTGGAATGTGCCATTACCAACACCCTTGGAACTGAAAGCAAATCGATTTTCATGAGATCCTTTTTTTTTCCAAAAAATTGGCATTTATCACATTTGAAGAGAGTAGCTTCTTTGTGTTTTGGGAGAGGCCCTATGAACCCCGGAGATGAGTAGCAACTATGGAAGGGATGAAGACGTCATTTTGGAAGTTTCTTTCTTGCTCTTAGAAATCAGGAAGAAGAGAATCTATTCATTACTAAACAACCAAGCAAAAAGAATTGTTTCATCTTAAAATCCCTCAGCTAATTAGGGAAATGCACAATATCTAATTTGTTTCTGACTTTGTAAATTTATTAAAGCGACAACATAGTTCACAGACCTGGTTGTTAATGCCGGTTACTATCTCCGCTCCGATTACTCGATCCAGGTCACTGTGACTGTAAAGGGGACGTGGTATCATATAAAATACGGCAATGGCTTGATCAAATTAAGGGATATCATTGAGGACAAGACATATTGAATCAATGTCCTTTCATCTTTACTTGCTGCCCCTCGGAATTTGCTTCTGACTTGCAATAACTGTTGCGGCTGCTGAGCTATTTAAGCCCGATTAAGGCTCTTGTTATGCATTTGAGGGTACACGGCAGTGCACAATGTCACTTCTCCACTGTCATCGTCATGATTAGAAAGGGTGGAAGAGAGTGACCCCTATGTGGAACAAGTTGTAATAAATAACATGAGTGCCACGAACCTCCACTCCAATCACAGGGTTTAGCCAAAATGGATAAAAACCTAGCAAGACCTCTCACCAAAAACGTTGTTTAGTAAACGGTGCTGAGCTTTCGTATTAATAAAAATGACTTCCTGTTGTCCAGCTCTTGTTAGAACGTCTCGTTATGAATACAAATGAGGAGAATTCAATTGACTTCAGGGAAGCTCATGACCCTCCTGCTAAGGTTGGCTTAGTGGAAGTTGCTAAATTTGAAAAATAATTTAGGTTAAAGGGAGGCAGTCCAATCAAAACTCTGGCCACGAGATGACTTTGGTGTTAGGTGGTGGGCCTCAGAAGCAGTGCTGCAGGGCTAGCAAAGCTCAAGGTTTACAAAGTGGCCTTTCAGATGTTCATCAGCTCTCTACTTGTCTGTCTCAGGAATGGGCTGATGATAGCAATTCAGGCCAGTTTTTCATCTGGAGAGCCCAAGTGTGGTGCTATAATGTCAAGTGTCTAGTTTAGCTGATTTATCCACTGGTTTGTCTGAAACCCACCCCCACACTGTTAAAACCCACATTTTTTTGTAACAGCAAACCGAACATCAACAAGAAGGATAAAAAATAGCAATAAAAAACATCAGTCACAACTTTTATTAAAAATCTACCTCTACCGAGGCATGGATTAAACCCTCTGCATGGATTATTTCTTTTACTCCTAACAACAAGCAGGCTTGCTACTGTTATTGCCTTATTCATTTTTAGGAGGAAGAAGGTTAACATGTCTTGACTAATGTGGTATATCTGACCTCAAACTGAGGCAAGCTCTTCTTTCTATTCTCTCATGGATTCATCAATGCTTTCTTTCTAAATATAGTATATGCAGAATAATTTAAAAACTCAAATCTTATTTAATTGTGGCCAAGAATTCTTTTTTTACATAAAAACTCCTTAAAATTATATTAAATAGTTTTCACCCATTCATTCAAAACAATTCAGTATCTGACACTGTTGAGGCCGAGGACATCAAGGATAAGATATGTTCCTTCAGGTCAGGCAAATTTCTATCAACTGCGCCAACATAAACTGAATTGACATATGTGCTTTCCTGGATTGCCATGATCATCACGATTCGTGTGTGTGTGTGTGTGTGTGTGTGTGTGTGTGTGTGTGTGTGTGTGGTGGGTTATGTGTGTATATATGTGTGTGTGGTGGGTTGTGTATATGTGTGTGTCTGTGTACATGCATGTGCATGTAGTGCGTGCGATGTGTGTATGTGCTTGTATGTGTTTGCGTGTATAAATGTGCATGCTTCTGAAGGCCAGAGGGCAACCCTGGGTGTTCCTCACATACTGTCCACCTCCTCCCCTTTTCTTCCCCCCACAGGATCTCTCATTAGCCTGGTCTGGAATTCATCAAGTAAGTTATGCCCACTGGCCAGGGAGCTCCAGGGATGCACCTGCTTCTTCCTCTCCAGGGTTGAGGTTCCAAGCATGCAGCATCAACCTTGCTGGCTTTAACGCTGGTTCTGGGACTTGAACCCAGATCCTTGGGCTTGCCGAGCGAATACTGTGCTGACAGGGTCATAGTATGCTAACTAATCACAATGTTTGCTTTATGAAGTGATCTCTTGAGACTGGGTTATTGTTTGGAAAGGCAGCAGCTTCTGTACTTGAGTTACTAGTAAAGGGAATAAGAAGCAGGTAGTGCACAGTAGCAGGAGAGGGACAACTGAATCCTCCGTCACAATTCTTGTCCACTGTTGCTACTTTTGTATATTTCTAATTACCTTCAGGGTTTTTGTTTTTGGAAACGGAGATAACACTACCTTGCTGTTTCATAACCCACTTGATCTACCTAGCAACAAGATCAGCTACACTGTGCCTTCCTGTTAAGTTAAAAAACAATCTTTCCCAATTTTGCACAAATACTTCCTTGGGGACACTGTCAGGGTGGGAGGAGGACAATGACAGGGCCTTGCAGCCCAGGCTACCCTCAAATTTGCAACCCCTTCCCTCATCTCTGAATGCTGAGATTGCGGGAGTGGACCACTACGTTAAGCTACGCCTACTATTTTATTTACTTACACTTCGTTTTACCAGACTACCCTCCAAGAGACACTGAAGTTGATTCTAACATTTCTATTTTTATAAGTAGCCTCTGACGAACTTATACACAACCCTCCTCACTTTTCTTAGTCTTTTAAAGCCAGCCACAGAATTGTTAAGCCAAAGCCATGTTCTGTTTTGGAAGGCAAGGCCTTCAATAAAAATGTATGAATTGCCGGGCAGTGGTGGCGCACGCCTTTAATCCCAGCACTCGGGAGGCAGAGCCAGGCGGATCTCTGTGAGTTCGAGGCCAGCCTGGGCTACCAAGTGAGTTCCAGGAAAAGGCGCAAAGCTACACAGAGAAACCCTGTCTCGGAAAAAAAAAAAGAAAAGAAAAAAAAATGTATGAATTGCTTTTCACTATTTGAAGTAACCTCTCAGTATTACATGACATTGCATGTCTTCTAAGTGTATGACAGTCTATACGGCAATAATAATTCCCAGTGGATTATAGATTGATAATGACTTGAAGAGATGTTATTTTACAGTGACTGACACTGCGAGGCTACAGGAGCCGGCTGATTATTATCCTCGACTCACTGGTAAACAAACATCTTCAGTGTGTGATGCCGGATGTTAATGTTTTGCAAGGTACAGACTCTCTCACCTCTAGCTTTCCCTGGGGCCAGGCCAGCGAGGTCTGAAGAAGCCTTCCACATTTTGCTTTTGAAGCTAAAAGTCAGCAGCATACATTTTACACTGCTTAAGCAGTACTGCTTGCCTTAAAGAGCTTCTCCTGCATATTTGTCCTTTGGGCTGGCCTGGCAGCCAGTCTGCCTCTTCCGTAGCTCCACTCAGCCCAGGCCAGGTGGATCCCACTGGCTGCGGAGCTCTAATGTGTGAGCCAGACAATAAGTACAGAATATTGCCATGCCACTGGCTCCTTGCTCTCCCCATATTCAATCACAAAGACTAATGAATCAGAGATGATTACGGTGCTAAAAATCCAAATGCAGATTTTTGCTGTCCTTACTAATGAGAGAAAAATATAGTAGACCATTGGCCTAAAGGCTCCAGATGTAATTCCTCTGTAACTTAGAGTGCATTAAAAAGCTTCAGTCAGCAAGATAAGTTAATTTTTTTATGACCTTTATAAACTCTTTTAGCCTGTATCTTGGGAGCTTCCCTTAAAGATTAAATTTTTTAAAAATCCTTTTAGCTCAGGCCAACATGGCATCTGAATCTTTTTTGCTTCAAAGGCTACATCCAAAATCTATAAAGAAGATCTGTTCGTGACAATTATCGTCAAAGTAATGATTAGCCAACATGTCATTTTTCGTTTTGTTCTTCTTGCCTCTGCAATACTAATCCAATAGACCTCACTTCCTCTTAATGGGAGCATGGCACAGAGGGCACAGACACTCCCAGTTTACTAGGCCTGCATTTTCAAATTCTTGCAAGAGAAAATTGAATTGTCGCTTGGGACACAGCTTTCACCTGACTATTGTTGGGTCAAAGGGGTGGGGGGAGGAGTTAGGCACAGAAACCAAAACATTTTAAAAAAGAAGCATAGATTGGCATCCAAAGAATTACCAACACTGGGTGGTGGTGGCGCACACCTTTAATCCCAGCACTCGGGAGGCAGAGCCAGCTGGATTTCTGTGAGGACAGCCTGGTCTACAGAGCAAGATCCAGGACAGGCACCAAAACTACACAGAGAAACCCTGGCTTAAACCCCTCCCCCCTCCAAAGAAAAAGAATTACCAAGTTGTGTTGATATGTGACTGAGGCCCGGGCTTCTGGCAGCCATATGGTGGAGTTACCCAAGGTAATTTCACAGGGAGGAAGAATGTGAAGGATTCTTCCTTGATGGCATCATGGATTGAATCTAGCACATGAAGAATGTGGTTTCTCCTCACCTCTTTGGCTGTAAGTTATCAGTTTCTCTTCCACATTGTGCCTCTCACTGGCTTGATGGGTGACTACAAGAGTCCTAATCCTCAGCATCTGTCACTGCTTCTATTACATCCAACCTACCGACCCAGAAGATCTGTGAGTGACACAATTGATTTCTTTATAACACTCATTCAGTGTTTATTTTATTTATTTTTGACATCCACCCACAAAGTACCACAGAAACCTGGAACATACATCTCTGTGTAAGAGAAATACAGCCGTTAGATAAGGTGCATGCTCATCCCTGAAGTGGGTGGCGGGGGCAAGACATGAACCCTGCTTAGACTGATTCAGGGTCATAATTGGACTTATTCACATGTATATGGCTCTGCCACTGAGGACGGGCATGCCTAGGGCAACAATAACACCACAACAAAATAATGTTAACAGTAATAAAAGAAAGAAAAAGGTCAAGTTAGGTATGTTTTGTGTCTTATGCTTTACCCTGAATCAAGCCTTTACCCTTTTTTTTCCTTTTCTCTTCTTCATTCTTGAAATTCTTTCTCCAAACCCCTAGAAAGCATCTTGGTTTCAAACTAAGACATAAAACCACGCGATTTAAACTGATGCATGACAGTAATCTATTGCTTTTCCTGGATACCTCCATGCTACCTCATTATATAGAAAGGTTACATGATTTTTTTCCCCAAGGCATATAGATAATTAGCTGCCAGATTCAGAATTCAAACGCAATTGCTTATCTTATAAATATATTGGCATCTTCCTAGTACTCTGAGATCTAATGATCTGGTTGGATCATGAATCATTTGATGAATTTTGCTAAGAAATGAGCAAAGGGAAGGAACACGAGGGTCTAAATAGAATTACGTGGTGGGCTTTTCTTACTAAATCCACGTTTACACAGATTGAATTACTTCTCTTTTAATCTCATAAACTGAAAATTTTCAGTTTGGATTGAGTCTCTGTTTTAATCAGGCATAGTTAATAGTTGAGAATTTTCATTGTTTATCTAGTCATCAATACCAGCATTTAATTTTCATTTTTAGTGACCTAATGGTAATATCTAGGGACCACATTTTCTAGAGAAACCCTTGTTTTGATATAGGGCAATCTAAAAGCTCTGTTGACCGTAGACACAGCTAGGCAGAAAGGTCTTGGAAACAGTGTCCTTTGTTAATTTCTTCTGATTTTCATAAACATTTTCACTCTACAACACAACAGTGAGAGCCATGGCTTTGGGGAGGGGGCGTCAGAGTTGTCTGTGTCTGAGATAAAGCACACCTGGAGTCCTGGGCCACCTTTTCCTGCTGCCACCATGTGAGATTTGAACATCATTATTTACTAGAAATAAAGGAACAAGGCAGAAATCGATCGCTACGACAGTAGATTTATGTCTTCACTGCGCTCTCTATACATCTCTGTTTGTCCTAACTTCATGGAGAAGATATTTAACACACAATGGAAGGAGCCTGTTGCTTTTGATTTATTTTTTGTTTATTGTTTTTGGCATTCCATAGAGAAATTCTGGAAATCAATACTGTCTCTGTGTGTCTGAGACCCTGAGCCAAGTGTAGCTTTAAAGGTTCTGAGGACACAAAGGAACTTCCTGTGCTTGCTGAGTTCTCCTTTAATATTTTAACTGAGCTCATGCTCACGGAAGAGAGCTGCCTTTATCCATTTTCATGTTTTATGTGTTATCATAAGCCCACATACAAGGATTAATTAGTTATAATTGCAACAAGAGAATACTTTGCAGTTTTTTTAAAGCCATCTCCCTAGAGTCCAAGGAATGATTTTTCAGGAATCCTAACTTTCTCCTGGTGACTAATTAGAAAATTAAGTCTCTGTGATTCATAAAGGCACAAATATAGAGATGTTATGGAATTGCAATTTTTTTTGAGTGATTAAGAGGGTGATGTAGTGATGAAAACCACCATGGACCATGTTTTTCAAAAGACCTATGAATGGGAACACACACACACACACACACACACACACACACACACACACACACACACACACACCTGGAGAAATATCTGTTTTTGTCTTCTTGCAACAGAGTCTCAAAGCTAACCTCAAACATGTGGGGATTCTCTTGCCTCATCCTTTACAATGCATGAAACTATTACACCTGGTTAGTATTTTATATTTTAAGGAAAGGATGTGCTGTTCTGTTGTATGAATTTCTGGTAGTTGGAACGAAACCCACGAAGACAGAATGTGTGCAAAGAGAATGAAAATAACAGGGTCGAGTGCTGCATATAGTGGGGGTACATGGCCAAGTGACAGGGGAACACATTAGGGACCCTTGAGCAACGTGTGTGAGTGCAAAGCTAATGGTGGATGGTGAGAATGCTGGAGTGATATGGCCAAAAGAGCATGGGTTAAGGCCCAATGTGTGAATCAAAAATTCCCAAGAAGGAGATGGGTCAAAGATTGTTTTCAAGCAGGGAAGCACTCCAAGACACCCTTAACAGAAAAGATATGAGACACAGATGTAGGCTTAGGTTATAGCACTGGATGGCAACAAGTAAGTTTCTTTTTATATTTGCCAGATTGTATATGTAAAGTAATAGACTTCTTAGTAAAATCTGAACCCAGAATCCTCTGAGCCTCAGCAGATACATGGATAGGAGGTGTACCAGTCACAGGGTGACTGCTCACAAAATCGCCCTGACTGGATCCTATTCTGACCTTTTTATGGCACTGACCTTCCAGACGTGGCTTTATCTCCTCGTGGGGTTTGCATGTATTCAATCTCTCTGCTTCCCCAGACTAGGGGTCTTATTAATCTCTACTCAATATGAACAACTCAATTTTCATGGATCACCTATAACAAAGGTGAAATTGTGGTTTTGAAAATTAGAGTTACTATTATATTATTCAGACAAAACAAAAGTAGATATGAGGGGTCAACATTAAAACAATGTTTTAAAACTTATTCTTTGGAAATTTCCTATGGGTATGCAATGAATTTTGACCACACTTGCTCCCAGTGTCCTCTCATGGCCCCCCAGACTTCCCTCTGTATCCTTTCTCACCAAGATCTTCCCCTACTTTAATATCTTTTAAAATGACCCACTGAGTTTAACTCCAATTGCTTCCCTTACGTGTGTGTGTGTGTATGTGTGTGTGTGTGTGTGTGTGTGTGTGTGTGTGTGTGTGTGTGTATGTGTGAATTATTTACTGGACTACAGATGATTTACACTGGCTTCACCACGGAAGGAAGACAATCTCCATTCCCTAGAAGCCACTAGCCGCCCATGGCTCTTCAGGGAGAGGTGGGACCTCATGAGTCTTTCCCCCATCCATGCTGGAACATTGATGGGTCCAACCTTATGCAGCTCTTGCTCCAGCAACCACAGTTGCTGTGATTTCATGAGTGCAGTGGCCCTCCTGGGTCTGGAAGATAGCATTTCAGAGCACTCTGGCCCATCTTTCAGCTCATACATTCTTATATGCTTCTGAGATATTCCCTGAGTCCTGGCAAGTAGGGTTGTGTGTGTGTGTGTGTGTGTGTGTGTGTGTGTGTGTGTGTGTGTGTGTGAGCCTCTTCCTCCTCTCCAGCCAGTTGGTCATTTCTCACTCCCTTGTCTCTAAAACACTCAAAATTGAAGATAGAAATCTAAAAATTCACAGCTAGGAACTTCATATGAGAGATTTATCTTTGTGGGTCTAGGTTATACCACCGAACAGAATATTTTCCAGTTCCCCACATTTTCCTGAAAATTTTGTAATTTCATTTTTGTTATAGCTGAATAAAATCCCATTGTGTGGGTATACCACATTTTCTCTATCCATTCACAAGTTAATGGATGTCTAGGGTAATTCCATTTCCTAGCTATTGTGAAGAGAGCAGCAGGGAACATGGATGAGCAAGTGTCTCTGTAGTGGACGTACAGGTGGGGAAATTTCTGTAAGAATGATGTTTTCAATTTATCCTAGCTAATTTGTTCCGAAGCCTAAGGCTTTTGCCTCAGCACACCCCTGTATTCTTAGACAACTATTTCTAAGTGTAGATGGTAGAAATACTCAACACTGTCTTACATCTCCACCTGCAGCTACCAACTCACCCCCACCTGCCAGGCCCCAAAGTGAGGCTTCTGAGAACCAGCACTCAGCAGCACTGCCTTTTGTCTGATAGAAACCAGAGAACATCTCAAAATGAATCTTCCTCTGGATTCTGCTTTATTCTCTTAAAGACTTGTATTACACGTGGCTGCTCGTTGAGGGTGTGGCTATGGATTCTTCCTCAGAGTTTAATTCCACAATAGTAGACTTACTCTAAGCAATAGCAGGGAGAAGCTTCTCTCATGGTGTAGACAGTATATTAGCTCCAGAGGATTAAAGAAAGCCAAGAGTGTGTATTTAAAGGCCAGGCAAAGTGATCACACATTGCGACTCTTTGGAATACAGCTACATTAGAGGAATTCCTGGCAGAGGAGGCAAAAGACAAAACCTTCAAAAATAATGACCACAAAATTGCAGCAGTTTCTAGAGGACTCAGGAAGCAAGTCTGGGTGGGTAGCAGTGTCACAGGATCAGCGTGTAGTGAGAGCCATAGAAAGGTGAGGCTGAATTGATGAACTGGCCACAGGAGGTACAGGACTGGCTACCCCTTGGAAGTAATGGAAGATTGCTTCTAGAAGATTCTGCAGATACTATAATCGTCTATAAGCTCTTCGCACACTTTCCATATTCTTTATATTAGTAATGCCTGTGCAATATAGACATTATGTAAAGAATCATTACATTGAATTATTTAGGGAACAATGATAAGAAAGATGTTTGTGCATGTTCAATTCAGAAGTATTTTTTTCTCAAATGTTTTTCATCCATTTTGGTTGAAACCATAGATAAGAACCTTTCATATGGAAGAATGAATGCAACAGTTTGAGCAAATTAGGTTATGTGGCTCAGTACATGAGGCTGTTTTAGATATACTTAAATATGACAGCTATTTGCAATTATATATTTTTAAATTGACTCCTGTTTGAATACCAATCAACATTTAGCTAAGATATTTTTATTCAGATTTGTTTTTCAGTGCCTTCAAAAGTAAATGTACTTTTAGGAGAGGGAATAATGGAGTCATGTTTGTTCTATACTGTCTCTGTCATTTCTAGAATTTTGGAAGTTGCTTATAGTCCACTTCCTGTTTACTCAGGTAATATTATATCCTTCTGAGGTCTTTGATGGAGTTGAAGACTAAGTAGTTATAATTACAGAGTTCCTTAGTTATGATAAAAGATAAATGATTGTTGCTAGAGTTTTCCTGCCTGGTCCACAGTCAGGACAAATCTCTCTCACCTGCCAGTCCCACAGCTGCTTAGACCCAACCAAGTAAACACAGAGACTTATATTGGTTACAAACTGTATGGCTGTGGCAGGCTTCTTGCTAACTGTTCTTATAGCTTAAATTAATCCATTTCTATTAATCTATACCTTGCCACATGGCTCGTGGCTTACTGGCATCTTCACATACGGCTTGTCATGGTGGTGGCTGGCAGTGTCTCTCTGACTCAGCCTTCCACTTCCCATCTTTATTCTCCTGCTTGTCCCGCCTACACTTCCTGCCTAGCCAATGGCCAATCAGTGTTTTATTTATTGACTAATCAGCAACACATTTGCCATACAGAACATCCCACAGCATTAGATATGAAACTTTAGACTCACAAAGATAGGATAGATGATAGAATATTTTCTTTAATTTTTCTAAATACAAATAGACTAGATATTGTAACTGTAATTCTTGCTTGATAACTGTTTTGTTATATATAATTTTACTATGTTAAAGTTAAAACCTTTCTTTTTGATTAGACAGAAAAGTAGAAGTGCTGTGGGATGGTCTTTCTATATACCGTGAATATGTGTTGCTCTCACTGGTTGATACATAAAGCTGCTTTGGCCTATGTCAAGGCAGGATAGAGCCAGGTGGGAAATCCAAGCAGACATATAGGAGAAGAAGGGTGGAATCTGAGAGATGCCATTCAGCCACCCAAGGAACAACATGCCAGCAGACCAGTAACACCACAGTCATGTGGCAATACTTAGATGAATAGAAATGAGTTAATTTAAGTGTAATAGCTAGTCAGTAATAAGCCTGAGCTACCAGCCAAACATTTATAATTAATATAAGCCTCTGAGTGATTATTTTATAAGCAGCTGTGGGACTGGGCAGGACGCAGAAAAGCTACTGGCTACACTATACAGTTAAGGAAATATTTGTTGATGTATTGACAATATAACTCCTATACATAAGGCTCAGGCAGCATTGAAGAAGAGGGAGAAGAAAGGCTGTAGAGCCAAATGACCAGGATATCTATGATAAGACAGTGTTGTCTACATATGGTGAGGAGCTGCACCCATGAAATTTTAATATCATCTAAACAAGACTGGCACAAGGACAACACACAAGAGAGAAATCTCACAAGGCTCCACCCCTAGATAATAAGTTACAGGTAATTAAGGGCTAGTGGGAAATGGAGAATTAGTCTTTCGGAAAAATCCTCCTGACAGACTATCCAATCACATGTCATCATCTCTAAACATAATATGAACAACACCAAATGGACAAATATATATCCATATCCTTTGTAACAATAATAATTAAAGAAGAAGAGGTCATGAATTTAGCAGTGGGAAAACATGGAGGAAGTCGGAGTGGAAGAGGGTGGGGTGGAAATTACGTAACTGCAGTACTTACATATGAAATTCTCAAAATCTAAAATAAGATAAAAATTTAAAGACTTAAATAAATAATGGTTAAGAAATAGTGATACATCTTATTTTACAACTGGAATGCAGACAGTAAATTTTGAAAGTGTTTTCTTTTTCACTAAAGACAAAGGGTTTTGAGGA
Organism: Peromyscus eremicus; assembly: GCF_949786415.1. Taxonomy (NCBI): domain Eukaryota; kingdom Metazoa; phylum Chordata; class Mammalia; order Rodentia; family Cricetidae; genus Peromyscus; species Peromyscus eremicus. The sequence goes on from NC_081426.1 coordinate 89,525,591, forward strand.
ACAAAGTTCGGAAAGGACCGTGGTCCTCCACAGACCATTACTTTAGCCATGCTCCCCTTACTGGTCCAGTTTGTATGTCCAACACAATGGTTGCTTATTCTTCACAGACTTAGGAAGCTGCTTGTTTTATTGTCTATCAGGCCTTGAGAGCTCTCTAATCTTTAGATCTAGTGACAGTCTTTGCATGTTAGGTTTTAAAACCACAAATATTAGTACAGGTTAATACCTACCAACTATTATCTATTTACCATGAGTTAGACACTACAATAAGCCTATTAAATGGGTTATTTTATTTGATTCTCATAAAACAACATGATAAAATTGTCAAAGAACAAATTCAATAGAAGTTATAAAAAATATCCCAACTATGTACAGGAAACGTCAGCTTCATTTTATGGATTAGAAAAATGAGACTTCTCTACATGGGAATCTAGGAGATAGAATGAGGCTTGGGTTCAGTTATCTCAAAATTCTTGGTCTTGCCCCATATTTGTGTGCTCAGTTGTTAACACACATGCCTGCACTTTCAAATTGTGGTGCCTGACTTGTGATGACTCTGTCTTCAGTTTTGATACAATCATAAATTTAGGTAGAGTAAGTAATTGCAAAGCTGTGCATGCCTCTCCATTAATCTTAATAAATGAGATGCTTATTAGGAAGGCCTTGCATATCCCATTACCTTTCAAAATGTCATGCTCAGCTAAGACTAATAGAATATTATATGACATATTAAAATATGGAAGTCAAATTGCGAGTTCAAACAATCACATCTTTAAAGGGACAAAATGAATGACTATGAGGCTTTCCTCTAGAAATAGGAACAGCAAATCTCTTCTTCTGTCATTACACATAGTTCTACAACTGAGATTTCATCTAATGTAAAGCCAGTGTTAAGTATTTAAACAAATACATTTTAACATACAATGAAGTATATTGGGTATGCACCATAATCTACGTCTAAGTGCTAAAGCAGCTTGGCTGTGAATATGTTATTTAATTCCATTATTTTATAATCCTTGATCTAAGTTTTCAAACGAGAGAAGTTAAAAGGTTTTTAAGAATAATGATATTTGAAAAAAATACAAGTAATGGAAATAGAGAACTTATGATTTTGCTAACTTTTTCAGAGCTGTGTCCTTGTGTGGACTGGAGAGATGAGAATATATTTTGTGTAGAGTAGAGCTTCATTAGCCAAATGTTCAATGTGCAACTGGACCCTCCATAGGTGAAATAAAGTGTTAGAGGAACTCTTTCCTGGGTACCACCAGATAGAAGCGCCACACCCAGAAGAGCTCCCCGCCTCCATTCTGCCCTTTGGGAGTACATTTCTTCTTCTTGGATCATGTAGTCACAGTTTCAGACAAGTATTAAAACAGCCTGGCATGTCTTTGTCATACCCAATAAAGGAAAAGTTGTCCTACTTTTATACAGAATCAATAGACAGTGTCTTCTGAGTAAATATTAAGACCTTCTAAGGAACAAACAATTTTACCCTGTATTATCTTACATAACGCTTTCCCTCTAAAGGCCTTTTGAAAAAGCCATATGGAAACCTACTACTGCAGAAGCTTCCTAAAATATATACATCAGTATGTGTATAAAGAGATTAAATGGAGTTACCCTATAATAAGGGGGACAATACCCTGACTACACATCATATGCTAACAAATTCAAAACCCCAGGACCAAGTTCATTTCTGTTGGCTGTCTACTGGTGGGGTCTGGCCTTAAGAGTGGCTTGTATCCCACTGAAATGCAATTTCATTCTGTTTGCCTTCATACATGTGTAATTTTTAGGGAGCTTCTACTGTATTCGTTTTCCATATGACCCCTCAAATAGGCCTTAGTTTCTGCTGACCTTCTGCCTATTTCCTCCCTTGCCTTCCCTTTGTCCCCCTCTCTGTTTGATTCCCCCCTTCCTGCCCCCACCCTGTCCATCCAGAACTGTCTGTATATTTCCTCTTCCTAGGGAGATTCATCCCTTTACTTTATAGTTAAGGGGATTGTAGCTTGCTTATCAGGCTTAACAGGTAACATCCACATATGAACAAAAACATACCATATTGTCTTTCTGGGTCTGGGTTACCTCATTTATGATACCTCTTTTTCTTTTTCTTTTTCTTTTTTTTTTTGTTTTTTTGTTTTTTTGAGACAGGGTTTCTCTGTGTAGCTTTGCGCCTTTCCTGGGACTCACTTGGTAGCCCAGGCTGGCCTCGAACTCACAGAGTTCCGCCTGCCTCTGCCTCCCGAGTGCTGGGATTAAAGGCATGTGCCACCACCGCCCGGCCGGATATCTCTTTTTCTAACTCAATCTATTTGCCTGAAAATTTCATGATTTCATTTTTTAACAGCTGATTAATATTCCACTGTGTAAATGTAACACATTTTCTTTATACATTCATCCACTGACAGACATCTAGGTTGCTTCTAATTTCTAGCTATTCTAAATAGAGCAGCAATGAATGTGGTTGAGCAAATGTCTCTGTAGTAGGATGTGGTGTTCTTTGGGTGTATGCCCAAGAGTGAGATAGTTGGATCTTGGGGTAGATCTACTTCCAGCTTCCTAGGAAACTGCCACACTAATTTTCACAGTGGCTGTACAAGTTTGCAGTTCTTCCAGCAATGAATGAGTGTTTCCCTCACCCCACATCCTCACCAGCATGAGCTGTCATCTGGTTTACTGACTGACCATTCTTATTGGTGTAAGATAAAATCTCAAAATAGTTTTCATTTGCATTTTGGTATTTCTCGGTCTGTCATGCAGTTGTTCTCTTAAAAATCACTTTCAGCTGGGGGTAGCTCACTTCTATAATCTAAACACATGGAACAGTGAAGCCTAGGTTATATAGTGAGACCCTGTCTCAAACTATTCACCTAACTAGTCCAACAATCTCCTTTCAGGGCAGAGTCACATCAGTAATAGGATTCTAGTAAGAACAAAAATGCATAGCTCTGAACCCCCAAACTTCTGAAGCTCATCCAAAGTAGCCAATCAACAGTTGCTTCATTGATGGTTTCAGAGGTGAAAATGTGAGTCAGGCATGCTCCTGCTGAAATGTCTGCCTTTAGTTACAGTATTGTCGGATGCACGAAGCCTGTCAGCATGTCTGTCCCTCTGTGTTCTGTGCCATATGGGCATGTCCTCAGGCCACACAAAGCTCTGTGAACAGCAGAACTGGATTCCAACATTTATCAATAACAATTTATAGCTGATAGATAGCTCCATGGAAAAAGAGCCAGAACCCACTGAAGCCTAACAATGCAGCCCCCACAAAGGCTCAATTCTAGCCTGGGATCAATGTCATCAGTGAAATTTATGGGAATGCCACAAAATCCTCTGAAAGGCAGTGGCATTATCCGCAACCTCTCTGGGATCCCATCAATTATGGCCTAATGAGGTCCTTCTGCCACAGCAAAAGCCTTTCATTCAACCCCTGCCTCTCTCAGGTGATGGTGTACTACTGAAAACAACCATTCCTTTATCACAAGTGTGGACCCCTGAGAGATGCATCCAGAGGCATCTTTGCTTCTTGGGGGTCTGGTAAGCACCCATGGTTTCCCTCATTGGACTTGTTTGCTCAAGGGAGCTTCTAATTGATAGACAGGTCTGAGACTCTCTCAAGTGAAAACAACAAAACAAAATTTGTTCAGAAAATATCTCACTGGTGGCATGTTTAAAACCTGCAAAGTGACAAAGCATGAGTGTGTATCACATCAGGATTCTTCTGCAGCAGTCTAAAGCTCTATGCATGATAGACCAGTGCACTGGAAACGTGTGTGCTCTGGTTTCGAGCTCTCCCACAGGTGAAGGACTGTATGTCCTGGGGCCTTTGACTGACTTTCAACTTAGCTCTAGATCATCTTGATTGGGTCCTCAATGCGGATGTTATTAGCTTTTAACTGAATATAGGCTGCCTCTTAGGATTATGACTTACTCTAGAGGAGTCGGTGACAGGGTTCCTGCCTCTCTGAAGGACCTCTCAGTCACTCAGGGAAAAGAGACTTCATATCCATGATGAACTCATACAGTATAGAGTCATGGGTCACTCCAGGGACATATTCTTAGAAATGCATGCTTTATTGATGTCACCATTTCCTGAATACTGAAGTGTGCTTACACAAACTAAGACAGTTATAGTATCATTAGGTCGTGGATCTTATGGAACCACCATTGTATATGTGGTTCATCATTTGCCAAAGTATTCTTATGCAGCACATTGCTGTGTGTGCATCCATATCCTATTTATACATGTGGTCTTGGCTGTGTGTGTTTTGAGTGTTAGTAATCTCATTGCTCCGTGGCTTATAAATGTATCATTCCAATTTTGGTATCTGGTGCCATGTAGCATTTCCTCCTCACCCCTTGTAAATACACATGATCTGTCCGTTCTCACATAGCCCCCATCTTAACTGATTATATCTTCAGTGAGCCTGTTTGCAAATCTGAGTGTCAGGGAAGCTCGTAACTTTGATGGGACACTGTTTAACCCAATGCAATAAACACCCCAAGAGAACTCTCATCTTTCAACGGGCTATTCCTTACTGCATCAAGTGACTGGATGAACCTGTTGTAACCTAGACAAGAGAAATAGACAAGGGGAACACTTAGGACTAAGAGTAGGGATACAAGCTGGGTGTGGAAGTGCACGCCTTTAACTCCAACACTTGAGACGGGCAGGGGAGTCTCTGGGTTTGAGGTTAGCCTGCTCTACAGAGGGAGTTACAGGGCAGCCAGGGCTACAGAGTGAGACCTTGTCGCAAGAACAAAAACAAACACCAAAAGATAGATAATCAAACAAACAAATAAATAATAAATAAATACAAAATAAAAATGGAGTATTACACAATTTCCTGGGGCTGTATAAATTTGAATGAATGGAAATTAAGCAGAATTAAAAATTCAGTCTCTTAGTCTCATTAGCTACATTTCAAAAACTGGTAGCTTCACACAGCCACTCTATACAGTATGATTGGTGCAGTCGTGGAACATATCCATCACTGCAGAAAATACTTTTAAAAGCACATCACCAGGGAAGCTGTGGTAGGGGATTTGAAGAAGGATACACATCTGGAAGAGACCAAGAGTGGAGAATTTTTTTAGGAAGAGAAGGGATGTGGAAAGAGAGTCAGAGGAGAAGGCAAAGTACTTTTACTGTAATGTTGCCTGGGGGCCACCCTACTGTGGCTGTATCTCTGGTGCGCTGGTCTTGATATTTGGCCTTGTAAAAAGCACACACTCAGGAAATATTTGTTGAGCCTTTGGAGGAAAGGGGATTTCTTCCAACAGGATGGGATCTCATGGAGACTGGGAATGCCATGGAGAGAAGAGCATGGTTTCCTTGGAGATTCCATGAAACAGTCTTTGAAATGCTAGCTAATATCCACACAATGATCTCCAGCAAAGGGGGAGGGCCCTGCTTCAGGTGCCTTCCTTCTAGTGCTGCAGGTCCACTGCCTCTGGGGCTCTGTTCCCCAGGAACACAAGCAGTCTCTGCTGTTTTATATGGAAGTATAGCATTGCTCTTGGTACCCATGCTCTTGCCATTGTACTGGTTCACTAACTTCCCTGCCAGTTAGTGAACCATTCTCTGGTGCCCCAGTACAGTCACTGTCATCCTTGCCCAGTGATGGGGACAGTCCTCTTCCTTGACGGTCTTTCTTTTCCCTACAAGAATAGGTTACAACCACTTGGGTTGAAGGATGGGTATCACAGCTGCTCCTGTGGCCTCTGGCAGCTGTCTGTTGCTCCCTCCATTGACTGGAGAGGGTCATGGCTAATTCCCTACACCTAGACTGGAATTCTTTGTCAAGTTCTGTGCTGTGAGGGAAGAAGGGAATCGTCATCATTGTAATGATTATTTGCAGCCCGTAGTGACTCCCCAACACACATAAGCACACTCACATGTGTTGACATGACCCGTCTGTTGTCACCAGTGCACAGAGGAAGTTTCCTCCACTTCCCTAGCCTATGTGAGAAACTCTCTTGCTTGTCTATTTCTTTGTTCACTCTTGACGGCATCTTAAACACAATGTTGAGGTGCAATGTCACAAGGTGACAGAAACCTTCTCAGTCAGTGACAGCGTACGGCGGTGAGATAGTTTTATCTGTTACCACAGTATAGTGTAGCCTGTGCTGACTGCTATACATCCTCCCACATTATCAAAATACTCAGAGTTTAAGGACACTTGAAGGTCCATTTATTGGATAGCTTGCTGGGGAATTTGATTGAAAAATACTGCTCACTGGCACTTTTAACATAGGTGATATTTGAGTGACGACCTCCTTGGCAGTTCGTACCCAAGAAGAGAAAGAATGTGCAACGATAACTTCAGTGGAAATCCCCATTCCACTGGTAAGTATGTGCTCACTCTGGAACGTTCTGGGGTCACTTGATACTTCATCAGAGGCAGAACTCACCTTCCATTTATTTTTAATGAGCAAACAAAACAGTAGTTCCCACCATGACATTTTCACAGATTAGTATCATGTACTTGGGGTTCAGATCCACTCCCCATTACCCGGTCGTCTTCCCCCTTGCTCCCCGTTCACCGTCCCTCTCAGTCCCCCAGTAGCCTGCTTTCTACTTCATACCACATGTGTATATTTAACTCTGGGTTCTGTGTATGACAGAAGACATGTGACAGCTGAGTCTTTCTGAGCCTTGTCAATGTCGCTCAGCATGTTGATTTCTAGTTCCGTCTGTTTTCCTGCAAGTGACACAGTTTTGTTCCTCTTCATGGATGAATATACCTCCCTTGTGTGTCTATACCACATTTTCTTGGTCCGTTTGCCTGCTGGTGAGCATCTAGGCTGGTTCCCTATCTCGGCTACTGTGAGGGGTGTCACAGGAAGCATGGTGTGCAGGTAACTCTGCTGAACCAAAGGAGTTGCACTCAAAGATCTTTGACTCCCAGATTGAATTGTACAACGTGAGTGTAATGTTCCTCCATGGCACAGTATATGTAGCTAGAGTTTTCCTGCCTGGCCCACAGTCAGGGCAAATCTCTCTCACTTGCCAGTCCCACAGCCACTCAGACCCGACCAAGTAAACACAGAGACTTATATTGGTTACAAACTGTATGGCCGTGGCAGGCTTCTTACTAACTGTTCCTATAGCTTAAATTAATCCACTTCTATAAATCTATACCTTGCCACGTGACTCGTGGCTTACCGGCATCTTCACAAGCTGTTTCTCATCATGGCGGCTGGCAGTGTCTCTCTCTGACTCAGCCTTCCATTTCCCAGCTTTATTCTCCTCCTTGTCCCGCCTACACTTCCTGCCTAGCCAATGGCCAATCAGTGTTTTATTTATTGACTAATTAGCAACACATTTGCCATACAGAACATCCCACAGCACTTCCCCTTTTTTTTTTTCAAAAAGGAAGGTTTTAACCTTAACAAAGTAAAATTACATATAATTTGGGAATTTGGGCGTAGCTTCTCTTACTACTTCCTGCTGGAGGGGGGCGCTGTATCTTATGGGGATACAAAGAAAATTTTAGGATTATGGAATAGTCCATGAGAGTGTATCGTCTGAGTCAGTTGCCTTCAAATCATTCTGGATGTTGGATCATCTGGGCCATGGTGTCATCGGAGACCTTTCAGGGGGTCTTGGCTGATCAAATCTGATGTATCTTAATCTCGAACAAATCCGTAGCCTTTGGCTTTCTGTGGGAACAAAAGCAGAGTGTCCTTTCCAAAGTAGCATATCCTTATATCCAAATTTTGAAGTCAAGGTACCTTTAATATATGCATATTGGTTTAACTCAGCTTCCTTTACAATCAAATATCTCTCTGCAGTTAAGAATCCCAAAGACAATACAATCCAGATTCTCTGTGTAATATTCATTTTTACGTGGCTTATTTTTTATACTACCTTTACTGTCTCTTTAAAGACTTTATTTTTTAAAACTATGTATTTGTTTCTATAACTCTATATATCACCTTTTTTGTCTCTTTCAAGCCTACGTATCTTTTACACACATTGTAAACTATTACATCTGAATCTTATTGTGAATCTATTGCCTTAAACTGCAGCAGCTGTGGCTGCTGGCTCCGCCCACCTCAGCTTCCCATTATGGCTACGTTTACCACCAGCTCTGGGAGCTATCGGGGGTCTATGCTTTTAGCCAAGCAGCATGTAGCCCAGAAACCTCCTTTTTTGTTTTGTACTAATAAAGGCTAAATCCACCACGCAGCTTAATGTGCCACTTGCAGAGGCCTCATTCCCGCCATAGGGGAATGCAGGTCGAGCACACACTCTAGGAACCCGCCAGTAGCTCAAACCAGCAGCTGCCGCTCATTTGAGAGAGACAATTAGGAAGCTGTTTTTAGGTCCGTTTTAGAATCTTTTTTTTCAGTTTTTAGGTGGAAACTCTTGCCACCACGTTGGACGCCATTTGTAGCTAGTTTTCCTGCCTGGCCCACAGTCAGGGCAAATCTCTCTCACTTGCCAGTCCCACAGCCACTCAGACCCGACCAAGTAAACACAGAGACTTATATTGGTTACAAACTGTATGGCCGTGGCAGGCTTCTTACTAACTGTTCCTATAGCTTAAATTAATCCACTTCTATAAATCTATACCTTGCCACGTGACTCGTGGCTTACCGGCATCTTCACAAGCTGTTTCTCATCATGGCGGCTGGCAGTGTCTTTCTCTGACTCAGCCTTCCACTTCCCAGCTTTATTCTCCTCCTTGTCCCGCCTACACTTCCTGCCTAGCCAATGGCCAATCAGTGTTTTATTTATTGACTAATTAGCAACACATTTGCCATACAGAACATCCCACAGCAAGTATATATAAGACAGAATACAAAATTCACTGACTGGCTAAAACTAAAATTGAAGCCTTTCATGTGTGGTTTTCTTACAGTTTATTCATTCTGTAAATCTGTGTGTATGTGTGTGTGTTGTGCGTATGTCTGTAGATGTAACCAACCATCTTATTAAATAAGAAACGCAGAACCAACGTAAAGAAGAAAGCCAAGAGATCAGAGCTAAGAGCCTTACCTTGTAGCTAGCCTCTTAAGCCAAGAGACCTCTCCGAAAGAGACCTACTTCCTGTGTGTTGTCTTTATATAGTCTTTCTGTTCTGCCTTCTCATTGGTTGTAAACCCAAACACATGACTGCCTCGGCACTGCCTGTCTGTAGAGACTTCCAGGTCTTCTATGGTTGGGATTGAAATTAAAGGCGTGTGTCTCCAATGCTGGCTGTATCCTTTTACACACAGAGATCTACCTAGCTCTATCTACCAAGTGCTGGGATTAAAGGCGTGCGCCACCACTGCCACACTCTTGCTATGGCTCTAATAACTCTGACCCCCAGGCAACTTTATTTATTAACATACAATTAAAATCACATTTCAGTACAAATAAAATACCACCATATATGTCTATATATGATGTGTGTATGATGTATGTGTGTGATGTGTGTGTAGTGTGAGTATGTGTGTGTGTGTGTGTGTATGTTCATGTGTGTGCGTGCACATGCATGTGCTACAAGCGGAGGCCAGAGCAAGATGTCAAGTTTCTTCTATCGCTTTCTACCATCTAACCTGGAGTTTGCCTTTTGACTAGGCTGTCTGGCTAGTAGGCTGTCAGGTTCTGCCTGTCTCTGCCGCCCAATCCTGGGGTTACAGGCACAGGCAGCCATGCCTGGCATTTTATGAATGCTGGGGCATTTCAGCTCAGTTCCTCATGATTGTAGAGCAAACACTCCCATCCTCTGACCCATCCCTCCAGCACCACCATTCCTTAAATCTTAATATCACCATGATTTTGCTACGTTTTGACATTTTACATTGTATCTTCATATCATTGACTGTTTTGTATTATATATTTTTAACACAAGGAGATTTTCTTACCAAATAAATGATACTGAACTGGGCATGTTGGCTCATGCCCATAATCTCAGCATTTGGGAGACTCAGGCAGTACCACTACTACTGTGAGTTTGAGGCCAGCCTGTGCTACAGAGTAAAATGATGTCTCAAAACAAAGAAATGGTGTTCCAATCTTGACCCTGCTGACATGGTCAACTCGTTTGTTCCTCCAGGAGCTCTGACTAACCTTGCCAGCTAGTGAGCTCTCCCCAGCAGAGTTCAAGCCTCATGGTCCTACCAATCAAGAGAAGCACATTTTAACATGGTCCTACTGATCAACAGATGCACATTTTAAAAGAATTTGCTTTGGAAGAAGCTTTTTGAGCATGAAACTTAAGAGGGACTCGACTAAGCCTGAGCAGTACTAGCTCATGGGAAACTTGGTGAAGGAATGCATCGGCTGGTACCCAGGAAATGTATTCTGAGTTTGTCCCCCCCCCCCCCGAGAAAGAAGAATGGAAAAGATGGAAAAGACTCCACAGGGAGTCAAGTGGAGGGGACATACTTTCCAGTATGTGAGAGCAGCTCTGTGGTTCGCGCTGTCGATGACAACGTGCAGTTACCCTGACCGTTCTGTTTCCCACTCACAAATAGAAGGACAGAGGGGATGGAGGGAAGCATTTTTCCAGTGAGTCCCTTTTTCATTCCAGGTGAGCTACTGAATACTTATTGATTAAGAGAGCTCATGACAACCAAGTCTTCATCTTCCTGTAAAAGTTGAAGCTGTTATCAGCAACAAGAAAAGAGTAAAAGACAGGAGGTATGTCCTCTTCCTCATGTGTTCTGTCTCTATCCCATGTAAAAGATGGGGGACATGTGCATTTCTTTCTTTTTTGAAGGATTTGAAATGAGAAATTGGAACGTGTTAATATCACTACACCCCTAAGGTCTAGCTTGTGCTTATGTTTCCTGCTGTTCCTATTCAAGTGACTGGGCCACATTTACACCAAGTCACGACACATTTGTAGCAATTGTGAAGATGGAGTTTTTCTTCTCTCTCTTTCCCAGGCTCCATGGGAAGTATGCCAGTGTTTTTCTCTTCAGGGATTTACTTCTTCATCACTATGCAGAAATACACTGAAAGGAAAAACTAACAAACGTGGATAAAGCAGGGCATTGTCAGTTCCTCTGGGGTAATTACAGTGTTCGCTCTTGTCTGTAGCCCTGTGGTTAACTTTGCTGATGAATTCCCAGGTTATCTGATGTTCAAATTCCCATCATGTCCTTCAGCTTCTGCTTGATCTGGTTGAGGCAAGATCACATGTCTGTGATCCTAGTGTTGCTACAGAGACAGAAGAGTCCCCAGAATTCTCATGGGCCACATAGCCTGGGTATGCAGCGGCAAACAATGAGCCTACATCAACCAAAGTAGAAGTCAATGGCCAGACACTGTCCCCTGACCTATACATGTGTGCTATGGGAGTGCTTGCACACACACACACACACACACACACACACACACACACACACACACACAGAGTTTCAGAGCCTCCATTCCTACCTTGATTTTAAATGACTTGTTCCTTCATCAGAATTACCTAGGATGATGGGGTGATGCCCAGGTGTCAAATTGTAACCATCATCCTAGATGATTCTGATGCCAGCAATGAGGGGGGGCTGTATTCTTGGGGTTGCTGGCTTGACTTTGGTCTTAGCAATCTTTCCTATTCATTTATTTCAAGGTCCCCATTTCTTTCTATCAGACACAGAGGGTTCATAGAAGCCAGTGTAGACAAGTTAAACTACATTAGACATAGTTCCCGCTAAGGAAGGGAGGGATCTTCTCTTGTCCTTTCTCAGTTTTATTCTCCTAGACCATGATTCAAAAGAATAGAGATGATGCAAGCAAAAAGATCTTTTCTTTTAGTATTGAATGCACATTCTTATTAAATTGTTGGTAATTCATACATGTTGTATATTTCCTATACACAAAAGTTATAATAATTTTTATTATGTGGTGAATTAACACCATTGATATAGTCTATAGTACAATGTTGTTTACAGATAAGTGTTTCAAAACATTACATTTTCTTATGTGACAGCGTGTTAATTCCAACAGTATGATGAGTTGCATTCATCTGTTAGGTTAGTCTTTAACTTTATATGCAGGATTATGTAACATGTAAAAATAAACAATTTAATGTACTATATAGATTCTTCTGTAGGTTTTAAAGGATAAACATTTGAAAAATATTCATGTTTTATAATGCAACATTAATTTGTACCCCACCTTCTGTTTTCTATTTATGTCTATCTATTACAGTTAGTTCCCACTGATTATTTAGGTGATGACTTTTTTTGACTATTAAAATTTTGCTGAACTGTATCTATACATATTCTGGAGTTTCTTAGGTTCTATAACCCAGCTCTGGCATTTTTTATATTACATAACTGGTGCATTTGTGATTTAAAACTTTACACTTAAAATAAAAGGTTAAGAGAATAAACAACTAAATGTTTCGATCATGTTTTATTGAAAATTCACACCAAAACCACCTACTTTATGGCTACCTCGCTGATCTCCTCAACTCTTTACTAAGGAAAATTCCTTCAGAATTTAATCAATGGACACATATAATTTTTAATCTCCACATTTTCATTTACTATAATGACATATGATTGTTTTATTCATTCAATGCATTCCTATAATGAATCATATCTAGTGCCTCCTGTGGGGCCAGACTCCTGGGACAAAGACAGAAATCTTTGCTTTCTTTCTCTTGGTGTCACATTCCACATAATCATGTGACTCATTCCACATAATCATGTGACTTTACTTAAATAACAATTAAATCACATGCTATTCTTAAGCTACGGTTTGCTTGTACATTATCTCAGGGAATCATGATTATTGTTTTATGCTGTTTTATTTTAGGAGTGGCTCCATACATGACGTTTTGTTGTACCCATTTCAGGAAACCCCCAGACACCACCAAGGAGCTGGTTTCCGATGCAAGCACATAAGGGTCCTTTTATTGTCAGGTTCAACTTGGGCCACCGAACAGCAGATGGAAGGAAATGTGGTTGCCGCCACGAGCCCAGGTGTAGAGAGTTTTTATGGGGAAAAACCACAAGCCATGAATTGCATACTTGGGATTGGGTAGAAGGGATATGGGGCAAGGTCATTTTTTGAAACTATTGGTCTAGACTTTCGGTGCAAACCCACATTTGAAACCGTTGCATTAGACTTTTGGCGGGGAACCACAACCCACTGAACAGGATTATCTGGACTGCTCAGCAGGATTATCTAGATATCTTCAAGGGCCATAAATCAGACAGGATGTCTGCAGGAGTATCTGGATCTTGTTAAACTTTACTTTCCTGTATCTGTTCAAGTTGCCATGGCACATTCCTGAGGTCCTTCCTGGAACTGAGTACGTCAGGTGGTCTAAGATGGTGGCCCTACCCTAAGATGGGGTCTGTATTGCCTTCACAGTTCATGTTGGAATCAAGGACTAAAGCTGACGAATATGGTTTTAGCATGAGGGAAGAACATGCGATTAACTCTCAGACTGCTTCGAAGTGGCCACATTTCATCTCTTACCACCAACTGCCATAGCTTCGCCTTTCTCGAGGCTTGCCACTTTCTGCTGTCTAGACCACAGCCCAGGCTGACACAGTTGTGAGGGATCTGAATATATGTTTATTTGAGACAAGGTCTGCAGCCCAGGCTGGCCTTGAACTCCTGAGATCCATCAGCCTCTGCCTTCTGAGTGCGGGGCGTACAGATGTGTACCTTCACAGACATGAGAGTATTAGACTACTGGATTCTTGGCTTGCTAGAAACATGAGCTTAGGCAAACTCGTTATCTTCCTGTGCTACAGTTTTTTGTAAAACAGAGATGTTATTCCACCTACTTCATACTTGGAGACATCCTTAAAAGAACATAGTCCCTCTGGTTCAGCACCAACTGCTGTCAGCCTCAGTGCGCAAAAGTCAGCTTTCCCACCGAACTACCTGAAGGACATATTCAGTGAGTGTAATTCAGGTGAAAAGAGCCATATGGAAACAATGACTTTGCTCTTCTGTAAGGAGGAAAGTGTGTGTGTGTTTGCATGAAGCTAAACCTGCACCTTGCAGGAAGCAGCTTGCTTTGGGGCCTCTCTCTGTGATACCAGGCTGCCGCTGTGACTTCTGGAGAAAGGGCATTCTAGTGGACAGGTGGACTCACGTGGCACACAGTTATATACTCAGACATGCCACACACGTACACCCACCATGCAGACACAGACACACTAACGTGAACTACCCACATGCACATCTAGCACTCACACACATACACACGTACTGTGCTCAGACATACACTGTAAGGAAGGAAAGATGGTTCAAGAAGGGACGTAAGCCAAGAGGTCACTGTTAGTGAGAACAATTGTGCCTGTCGCAGTATTTTACTTATTTGGTAGGTTCTTTTTAAAATGTGAGTCCAGGCCTTGGGGGTTACTCTCGATCTACGTGAATACACAGGTCACGTTCACACACCCAGGTTAGAAAGACTAGCCATTACTGATCCTGACAAAAGCAACTCTTAGCTCATTTCTCTAAAAATGCCCATTGCTGCCGACCACTGCATCTCTCCTCTCTGATCCATTTTCTCCTTCTCTCCAATGGCGAAAAATGAACTAAAGTAAGTGTGTCTGCACTGACCTCAGGCTGAGCTTTCAGAGGTACTCAGAAAGGAATTAGAAACATGGAGCTGGCAGAGGTAAGGAGTGAATTCTCTCTGCAGTGGGCTCCTATGAAGTCACTGATTAATATAATTAAAAGCCTGAGTTAATTGCATTACTTTCCATTAGCTTTCATTGTATACCTGCCTTCCAGGGACCATGCCAGCCATCCCCTTGGGGCTCTGGTCCCACGTTTACTCAAGCGAGATGGCTGCTTTCAAAACCGAACCTTTCATCAATCCCTTATTAATTAGCTAAATGCCGCATCAGATTATACAGTCGGCCCGTGGGCCGACAGCAGCATCAGGAGAGCAGGGCAGGCTTGTGGTCGTTTTGGCTCATCCTACTGCTTGGTCATTGGTATTCCAGGACAAGTCAGCTTACTGTAATTTGAAATTGGTCTGCCATCCCATTAGGAATCTGCCCGATCAATAGCAAGTGAATTAGAGTCTCGGTGATCTGATTAACTCCCCATTATTTTCTACCCTGGCTGATTTAGAATGCATGATGAGACAATATTCCAGTTTCTTTGCTTTATCCCAGTTTAAGTGAAATATAGACATCTAAGGAAGCAGTGGCTGTGCATTTGATTTGGCTCGGCTGTAATAAAGTCAAACACCATGAGTATCTCCCTCGTCATGACAGTCTTAAGTGACTGAGGGCTGCTGCCCGCACACCACTGGAGAGTGCGAGTGGCTAGGGAAGATGTAGGTGGGACCTCTCACTGCTCATCTGTCTTCTCCTTTTTGGCTTTCTTTTCTGAATAGATCCCTCTAAGGCTTTTAACGGGATGCTTTCCTTGTTTGTCATCTGGTCAACATTAGCAGCTTTGGGACTGAGGATCTGGGTCATGTGGTTGGAAGGCAGACCATAATTCTCTCCCAGAGGTCCACGACAATAGAGCAACTAAATATTGTCTCCTGATGATCGAAAACAAGCTGGGGAGCCAGCCAACCAAATGCTGGCCCTAGGGAAAACACACGGTGCCCTTAGGGAGTGAATTTGCCCTCCTGGACAGCAAGACCGCTTTCATGTCTGGATCAGGGATTCAGAGAAATCTAAATGGGTCTTAGTAAACCCATGTGTGGAGTCTTGAGGCTTTACATGTAAACTGGTTGAAGTCACTGCACACTGATGCCAGCAATGGAGCTGTGTCTTTGAAAAATGCAGTCAGATACCTCCTCATATATTTGAATTTGACTAGCAGACCATTGCCTGGTAGAGTTCTTAAATAATTGATTTTTATTTATTTAAGATGGGAAATTTGAAATAGGTTTTTCAATTGCTTTGATGTTGTCCAAATACTTTGAAACATAAAAGCTGCATATTTTTCAAATAAGCCTGAAGCACTTGTGTGCTCTTTTGTGTCAACGATGACTGATTAATATGGCCTACAACATGGAGTATTATCTCATTTTTCTCTGAGTGATCCCTGAGCACTTCAGAACGTTCTGCATGCATGGTTGAAAGTATTTGGTTTAAGATGGGATAATAACGTCTCCTAGCTAGTTAGAGAAATGCCCACAGTAAAACTGTAGATGTGGAGAAGCGAAGCAGCTTGGCAGACAAATCTGGGCCTGGGGAGGGCTGTGCTCAGCTGGAAATCCTAGGACATTGCTGGCCTCTGTCATTGATCATTGCCCAACTGAGCATTTCTGGATATCTCCTGTGTTGTATCCCTCAATTACAACCCATGCCACTCAATTAGAACGAAGTTATAATGGTGATATACAAAGACAAATAACATGTGAAGTACCCCAAGTCAAAACAAAGAGAAGTCTGTTCAACCTGGGTCTGTATGCTGCTATTTTCAGATAGGTTAAATTATTTAACCACAGCAAGTCAAAGTTTTTTAGCAATAAATAGAATAGTAATGTTAATACTTTTATGATATGTTCAGTAATATATATGTTTAGTGAATAACAGATGCTTGGAACTTGTTGGGGTCTCTTTTTCTCTCATATACTCATAGAATCTGATAACATTTTTCATGTTATTTTTCTGCTTTGACGTGAATCTTAATTGAAGAGACAAGTGAATTGTGTCAGATACTTTTTATGCATATGATTTAAATGGAAAATTACTGGGATATTGCCAATTCAGTGAATGTCTCAAAAAGTTCACCTGAGGAATATTAAATTTTCATAAAGAAATTATTCATGCAAACAGAATGACTGATGACTCTTTTTAATTATCAGCACAAGGCTCTCGCAGAACCTCTCCAGGAGAGGCAAGAACCTTCAGCAGAGCTCAGAGTGATCAGCAGTGCTGTTTGAGGAATGCCAGGGTTAATCTTCCCTGTGTTGATCAGTCCTCATTTTCTGAATGCACAAGTTTCTACTCTGACAACACCTCCAGAACCTCCTTCCAATTCTGTTCATAGACTGATGCCATACATTCTTTAGTGGCATTTCTTGTGAATTAGAACCTTCAAGCTAGTATTGTATCTATGCTGTTGTATTTAGTTATTTCATAACAGGTGAAGTTTATTATTTTCTCTCAAGTATTGTGATTTTTAACCTTTCTTTCTTGCTTATGAACATTCTTTGCATCCGTCATATATATAACTAATTATCTTTCTAGCTTTGTTAGTGACACTAATAACCATCCTTGTTTCAATGTTGAAATCCACAGCCTGGGGTTTAGGATTAAATACACGGAAAATCCTGTTGTCTCTGGAAGCTTCCAGTTTTCTGTATTGTTGCTACTGCGGTGCTGGAGGTTTCTTGCTTGGCCTTTCCCAACCATCTCGTGTGCCCAGGAACGCCTGGCTATGGGGATGGCATCAGCAGGCTCCTGAGTCATATGCCTTCTAGTTGTGTTTCGCCAGTGGGGTGCTGGTCAGAGACAGGTGGAGGGCAGTGAGGGCAAAGGGCATGTTTCTTTTTCTAACTCTCTCCCGGCTAAATTGCCATGACTTGGCTTCTTCTGTGGATTCAAGTCCATGGCTCCCATGGGAAAACTGTCTGCATCTTATGATTATTACACACTTTGTAGACTATGAAACAAAATGGACAGTTACATTAAATATAAGTCATTATATTAATATCAATTTATGTCTATTACGAATTACTCTTACAGATTTGCTGACTTGTACATAGGAAATGCATAAAAACACATAAAATTTTATCATCTTTGGATCACTCTGTTTGATGACACCATAGTGTTGCATTTTAGTGATAGCTTAGATGTTGCCTGAGGCTTGTCACATAACCTAGATGTCACCATTAAGTTATTAAGTGGGTGGTGGAAACACTCACACTTAGCACTTACATGTTGCTCTTCATCATTAACGTGTGTGACAAATAGGAGCTAATCAATAGCACAGCAGTGTATTCAGGTTGATCTCTCACTGGAGCTTGGATCCCTTTAGTTCAGAGGCCTTTTACTCATCAGCCCATAAAACTGGTGACAAGTTTCAAGTTAATAGACAAAATTTATTTGGGTCGACCTTCTAGATCCACTGTCCTCACCCATGAGACGTCTTATCAAATGGCGACTTTTAGAGTTAGAGATCATCTTTGGTCCTCATGTCCCTAGTTCCTCATATAGGACCTGACACTTGGTTGATATTCAAAGAAGTGATTATAGAACACATAAATGAACGAGTAATACAGCAAAATGATTAAGATGACCCTTAATGCTATTTCTAAGACCTGTGTCAGGTGGTATATGGTGTGTGTGTATGTGTGTATGTGTGTGTGTGTATGTGTGTGTGTATTGCACTCTTAATGCTAGACATTTCTAAGGTCCTTTTGTTTGAAAAGCAGGACTATAGCTTGAAACCTTTTGAAACACATGGTGGTATTTGTTGAAAACTTGAAGAAAACAGACATTCACCAAATGGATGCATCCCACCATGTCAAAGGAGACCAAATTCTGTTGCTGTAAATTCACTACTTGGAGCTTTTGCTTCATGAAGCTGTAGAAATGCACCACAGTTGGGGTGCTACCATGGGTCTTAGAGTCTCACCAGCAATTGACAAGTTTACAGGGTTCTCATTCTTCTCCCCAGTGCCTTGGACTTTGGGGAGAATGTGGGTCTGTCTCGAGCCGCGAATAGAGATCCTGTGGCTTCCTAAGAATGCCATCTGTTTACTAGTTCACAGAGAACAGCTTTGACAAGCAAGGTTTGACATGCTGAGTGTCTGTGACGTTGCTTATTGACACCCACACCAGAGAATATTAAAAAACCGTTCGGAGGATGATGGCAAAGAGTATGGTAGAAAATAAAACCTAGAGTGAAAAACAAGTAGTTGGACAGTTCCAATGTTTACAAACAGACAATTCATCTTCATGAGTCAATCAAGCCAGTCTAGCATGGAACATATAACTGAAAACAGTCCAGGCTTGTAGCTTGAGTTTTCCTGCCTGGCCCACAGTCAGGGCAAATCTCTCTCACCCGCCAGTCCCACAGCCGCTCAGACCCGACCAAGTAAACACAGAGACTTATATTGCTTACAAACTGTATGGCCATGGCAGGCTTCTTGCTAACTGTTCTTACAGCTTAAATTAATCCATTTCTATAAATCTATACCTTGCCACATGGCTCGTGGCTTACCGGCATCTTCACATGCTGTTTCTCATCATGGCGACTGGCAGTGTCTCTCTGACTCAGCCTTCCACTTCCCAGCTTTATTCTCCTCTTTGTCCCGCCTACGCTTCCTGCCTAGCCAATGGCCAATCAATGTTTTATTTATTGACTAATTAGCAACACATTTGCCATACAGAACATCCCACAGCACAGGCTAGTACCATGGGAGGGATCCAGCCCGATCCCTTCTATTCTAGAGGGGAGATTTGATTCAGAGAATAAAGAACTTATTCGGAATCCTACAGAAAGAGTTCCACCCCTTGCTTCCTCAATGCTGCACACACATCCACAGTGCTTGGTGCTCATTACTCTCTGAGAGCCTTAGAATCTAAAATTAAATTAAGAAAATACTTCTTCAAATATTTTTAGTGAAGGCTGATCTGGCACTAACTGTAGATGCCGTGCAGACACATCATTCCTGTTCTGGCTCATCACTAGTTACAGATCAAGCCTTACCCACCAAGGGAGGCAAGAACATTCTTGAAATGAAAGCTGTGGTGAAGCTTCCCAAGACCAGGTTATAATAAATCTAATTTTATGTAGGTCTAAAACATGTTGCTTTAGCTAGTTCTGATAGCATACATTTTAATTCCAACACTAGGGAGACAGAGCCAGGAGGATCTCTGTACACTTGAGGCCAGCCTGGTCTACATAGTGAGTTCCAGGCTAGCTGGAGATATGTAGTGGGACTGTATCTCATAAATAAGTAAATAAGTAAATAAATAAATAAGTAAGCAATAGACAAATAGCTTGAAAACACACATTAATTATCCTAACAGATTCTACTGGTCTTTACTGATTGGTGGCTCATCCTTTTTCTAAGTTTTATCTTTACGATACACTGTTTAGATGGTAACATAACACATTTAGATGATAACCGACAGAAATCTGTTTCAATTTTGGGTCAGTATGAACATGACAAGACTCCAGGGCTGAAGCACCACAGGAGAAGGGGGGACTGGAGGGTGTCAGGGCAGAGTGCCTGTACATGTGGGTACAGCCTCCTTATTACATACAAGGGCATTATGCCCCGTACAGCCTCCTTATTACATACAAGGGCATTATGCCCCGAGGAAAATGCTTCAGTCCACAAGAGATGAGATCAGGAAGATGGCCATCTTTATTCTGTCCATTTTATAGAGCTTTGCATTAAAATTCAGTCCTTGTTACTAACAACAATGAGCAGCTCAAAAAACTCACTCCCAAATTGCCTTTCTGCTTCTTCTCTTTCTTTATTCTTGGGATCAGGCGATGATTGCAGGCGAACCCTGCTTCCACTTCTAGGGAGGCAAGTCAAAAGACACAGAAGCAACACTCCTCTTTAAAAACTCAATTTCTAAGTTGAGTTTTAAATTTTGCTACAGAATCACAACAAGTTTACGCAACTGGCACACACAGCTACACAATAAGCACAAAGGATTGGAAAGGTCCACCGCAGCAGCCAGCTCTCGGGAAGAGGGGTAGAGTGAGGAACAGCTTCGAGCAGCCAGCACACCCTGCTTCGCATGCAAAGTCTGCTGTACAATGAAGAAAGTCTGTGGTTTTGTTATGTGGAAGTCTGTGAAGAAGTGGTCCTATAATTCATCATAATTTATGAGGCGCTTTAGCTAGCGGGGGCAAGAGGTGAAGGAGGAAGAAAATGAAGCTTGTCTTTGGAGGCTTTAATTTGCTCTTCCTGCTCTTTATCTTTCTCTGAAGCATTCTCTGCATGCTTTCTTGCATTGAAATGGCTTCCTAGGAAATAGCTGATTGTTAGGATTGGAATCAAGAATGTCCCTGAACGGTCCAAGCTTGGTTCCCAGCTCACTGTTCAACAGGGATGTGGAGGAAACCCGAAGAGCTCTTAGGTGACAGGGATGTGCACTTGAAGAGGAATGTCTTTCCCTTCCCCTGATGCCATGACTGATTCACTGCGTATTCTCCCCTGTGATGTCACAAGCCAAGGGTGATAGGGCATCAAACCTCTAAAACTGTGAGACAAACCTTTTCCCATGAACTGACTACCTTAGGCATGGCCACGATGATGGAAAACTGACATATACACAGACACTAATTTTCTTTGCAATATGGTCATGATCAGGCTTGATATGTGACTTTAATCTATGATATCATTATAGGAATGTGTCTTTGAAAATACTAACATGAATCATGTTACACTTAACAGTTGTGGTGATTTGAATGAAAATGGTCCCCATAGGCTCATAGGGAGTGACACTGTTAGGAGGTGTGGCCTTGTTGGAGTAGGTGTGGCCTTGTTGGAGGAGGTGTGTCACTGAGGATGGGCTTTGAGGTTTCAAATGCTCAAGCCAGGCCCAGTCTATCATTTTCTCTTCCTGCTGCCTGCTGATCCAGATGTAGATCTTCCTAGCTCCTTCTCCAGTACCATGTCTGCCTGTGTGTTGCCCTGCTTCCTTCCATAATGATAATGCACTAATCCTCTAAACTGTAAGCCAACCCTAATTAAATGTTTTCCATTATGAGAGTTGCTGTGGTCATGGTGTCTCTTCAAAGCAATAGAACCCTAAACAGCACTTAAAAGAACTTGTTAAAAAAGGGTATTTTTTGAGGTTTGGGAGAGGAGTAAGCATAGGAAAATTTGAGTCTTTCAGGATTACTCTAGATGTTTATACCCATCGAACATATACAGGCTTGTGTTCACATGACTCCACCACCTGTCAATCATTGTTGCCCTCACAGAAGTTTTTTGTTTTTGTTTTTGTTTTTTGTTTTTCGAGACAGGGTTTCTCTGTGTATCTTTGGAACCTATCCTGGAACTCACTCTGTAGCCCAGGCTGGCCTTGAATTCACAGAGATCTGCCTGCCTCTACCTCCTGAGTGCTGGGATTAAAGGCGTGTGCTACCATCACCCGGCAGAAGGTTTCTTACAGAGAGATTCTCACTTGGAAATTATTTTATCCCACACTAGTTAAAACTTTCTACCAATTACTTTGTTTTCTGTCTAGTGGCTGGGGAACTGCTGGAATTGGTAAGAAGATTTTATTTGGAGATCTCCAATAACAAGTGTTTACATTATGCTTGTTATGTGACAGAAACTGTTCATTCTGACAGGAAACCTATGACATTTATTATTACCGGTTTATAGTTGGAGAAATCGAGGCACAGAGAAGGTAATACACTTGGTCAAAGTCACAGCTTGTAAATGTCAGAGTGGTCCTTGTAGACACCAAGCTCAATTATCCTTCTGAAACTTTATTAAAGCCATCAACACAGCTCAGAACTGCAGGGCCCAGTCATTCTAAGTGTTCTGTGATGCTGGTGTCTCCTTCTTTATGATGCTTCCATCTCCACCAGGCATCCAGTGCTCAGTTTGATTTGTTCTGATAGGTTTCCAATTAGAGACTGACTCTACCTAATAAAAAATGTCTGCTTCCCTCTTTCACCAAGAAGAACTTTTCAAATATTAGACATTTTGTAATGACATGTCTTGGCATTGATTTTTATTGTGCTGTATTCCTTGAGGATTATAAGAGATCCATTTTTTTCAGAAGATTAACCGATGTTGCATTCATAATGACACTTCAGTCTTGGTTCCCATGGTTTTTAAAGTCAAGTGTAGAAATCTTGATGCTTAACTCATGACAAAATCTTTGGACAGCATTTGGAAGGCTTTCATTACATTCTTTACTAAATGTCTAACTTAGTAATGGTCTCATGCAGGCGTTACTGCTGTCAACAAAGCTAGATTTTAAATGTCATTGGCAAAACCCCCTTAATTTGACTAATTTTTATGCAGTCCACAATTTATAGTTATAGTTGTTTCTTGGAAACTTTGGTAGAACTCCATTCATGAAAAGTCTGGCAATTGAGCTCTAAGAAATGAATGAAATGTTACCTCATCTGTGCACTTGCAACCATATCTGTACTGCTGATTATACACAATATGTTTTCAAGGTTTTACCAACACATAATGCATCTGTGCTATTTTCTGCTTGTCTGAAATACATTGCTGAATGGCAGCTGCTTTAAAGAGACCTTTAGTGACTCATGTTTACCTTTCTAATTCTCTTTTTATTCGTGAATATTGCTGGATCTTTTCTTAGCTAAGAATGTATTTTCAATGTTTTGGAGTCTAATTCTGTCAATAGACATTATGCTTACAAATTTTTTTAGAGACCAATGCAGGGAAATTGTAGATAAGCTCCCAAAGTGATGAAGCGGCAGCAGTTTATGCCTCCCTGAGGTCTGTACAATGATGTCTAAATCAATAAGACGTGATACCGTGTCCAGCTGACACTGTGACTTCTGGGACTGTGTTCTCTTATGCCATTTTTTCTGTGTTTAAAAGTAGAAATGAATTTAGCAAGAGCAACTAACCTCATTAATGAAAATATTTTGCTAATTTTGTTTGTTCCTGAGATAATCATGGGATATGTTTTGGTGAGCAAGCATTTGTTCGGGACTTCTGTGCATGACACATTGGAAACATAAAGAACAAAGAAAATTTGGCCTTTCCTTCCAAAGGGGCCTGTCTAATCCTTTGCCGTGGCAGCTCTAGAGACCCACCAAGGCTGTCTTGACTCCAGATGATCTCATTTGGAGATGACACTGCTAACTTAGAGTTGAGTGATTTATAATTAATCTGTGATGGAACTGGCCACAAGCTGTAGGGGATTGTGGCCAGTATTTTGTTTAGTTAAAAGAAAGTTTTAAAAACTTGGCAGGTGTTTTATTTGGCTACTATGATGTTTAAAATTTTTTTTTGTCTGTTTGTCCAGAAATATCATTTTCTTGTACTCTTATCAAATTTAGGAAGTTTGGGGGGTGCGTTTTTACCCAGTCCTTTCTTCTCCTGAGACTTAAATCAAGCCCCCCTCCTCCCTCTCCCTCTCCCTCTCCCTCTCCCTCTCCCTCTCCCTCTCCCTCTCCCTCTCCCTCTCCCTCTCCCTCTCCCTCTCCCTCTCCCTCTCCCTCTCCCTCTCCCTCTCCCTCTCCCTCTCCCTCTCCCTCTCCCTCTCCCTCTCCCTCTCCCTCTCCCTCTCCCTCTCCCTCTCCCTCTCCCTCTCCCTCTCTCTCTCTCTCTCTCTCTCTCTCTCTCTCTCTGTGTGTGTGTTAGGCCATGTATTTCCTGTAGGTGCATCTCACCGAGCCCATCCCAGTATCCTTTCTGATCTGACGATCTGACTTTGCCTTTGGAGACCTCCTTGCAAGCACCTCCTCTGACCCTGGACTTTGGCAAAGGTCTCCTGTTTTAGGGGTCCTCTACTCCACCCCTCAGCTGTACTCATTGGATATGCTTAGTGGAGACAGAGCTCCTGAGGTGGCTGTGGAGTTTGCTGGTTGGATTTCTTTGGAAATGTAACGCGCAATGCCAACTCACATAAACCTTTAAGGGTGTTACAGTTGGTCAGGTTTCTCCTTACTCCCGCTGCCACCAGTGCTGAACGCAGAACATCTCTTCTAGGGAGTGCCATCGCCTCACTTAGGTGCGTTTGCATTCCCAGCTGCCTAGCGCGCTGCTTTGAACGTGACTTTGTAGGTATCGGACTATCTTGAGGTGCTTTAGTATCCTCCACAGTGCATGAAAATGGAAAGAGCTGCCAACACGGAAAATATTAAAAGATCGGCATAACTATTTTATTCCTGAATTCTCCTGAAAAGTTAAATGTTCTGGCAAGACTGAGTCCAAATTTCTTGGCACAAGAAAATATCATTTTAAAGGGGAATGCTTCATAATGTCATTTGATTCCTAGGCAGTAAAGTATACATATTATATATTGTACATCATATATATTTATATATTATATATATACATTCTCTCTATCATCTATCTATCTAATTTGGAATTCATTAAATTTGGAACTTAAATTTTTTTAATAGATAATTTAAAAATTTTAAATTTGGAACCAGGAGTGATGGGTTACCTAGAAATCAATGAAAATTTATCTCATCCCTGATTTAGAAATGACTAAATGATTTTCCTCTTCACTCTTACCTGCTTTGGAAGATGAGTTTGAACTGCACAGTTTCACTAGCTGAATCCTGTAGGGTAGGCTGAGCTGTAAAAGGGGATGTGGACTATTTTGGCACTGTTTGATGTACCCCTTCATGTTTCCTCAGAAGCAGTCACTTAGAAGTCACTTTGACTTCCTGTGAACGTGGCCTTAACCTCTCCAAGGAAATTCTTCTGACTATTCTGCATTGCACAACATTTTCATTTGGAGGAGATAGTCTAAGTTTTGAAATAAGCAAAGTATTCTGGCTATCACATAGTCTCTGAATAATATCTGAAATAGTGAGTGAGTGAGTGTTGCCATTTGTATAGAGTAGATTCATTTCTTTTCAAGCCTTTAAAAATTTTATTTTCTATGAATGAGTGTGTTTTCTTTATGTATGTCTTTGTGCCATGTGTATGACTGGTGTCCAGGGAGGCCATGAGAGTACATCAGGTCCTCTGGAACTGAAGTTTCAGATGTTTGTGAACTGCCATGTAGGGGCTGGGAATCAAACCCAGGTCCTCAGCAAGAAGGACAAGTGCTCTTAGACACTGAGCCATCTCTCCAGCCCCAGAATAACTCCACGAAATAAGCTAAAAGCATTTAAAACCCAGGCTTAATGAATAAGACAGGGCAACACTGTCTGGAGAAACAATGCTGCTGCCCCAGATAGTTACGACCACGAAGTCCATGAGGTGGATCTGTGGTTAACTGGGTCTAAAGCTAAAGATGGAGTCTACACATCAATGGTATGTGAAGAATAGATTGTGATGCATCGATCATTTGAATACACAGGCTTTAGTATGTTAACAATGTATCTCACGGGGCATTAGAACGACAATAAAAATAGAGCCCTGAAGTGAGCAGGAAAGCAGAGTCTCTTTGGTAGCATGATGTGGTGTTGTGTATGTACAGCAGCTTGCAAAGTAAAGCGTTTATGTCTCTGTGTTCTTCTGTATTCACCAAGAAAAACAGATATCTGGGTATGCCACTGTCAGAATAAGAATGTGCCACAGGATGACAGTGAAATCCATCAGATTTTCTTAAGGTACGTATGGCTGAACATCTGAAATTATCTATAGAATATCTTATTACTTAAAATAACATGACCAGAGTTCGTGCAAACTTTTTGTAGGACATTGTTGAGTTAACCAATAGTGAGACATTCAGCCTGCTTTAAATGGCTGTTTTGGGCTGAACTAATATTTGATGCATTGTAAGCAAACGACCAAACAAAATGGCAGACACTGGAGCTGGAGGAACCCAAGCTGACTTTTATTTACCATAAAGTAATTGTAATATCCTACAATTTCTCTCCTTGTTCTACATACGTGTGTGTGTGTGTGTGTGTGTGTGTGTGTGTGTGTGTGTGTATGGTGTGTGTGTGTGGTGTGTTATATGAAATCCCATTTTATTTGGCTAATGTATGTAACAGAGCTGGTGTCTTGGTGTCTGATGAACAATACAAACATAGTTGTTATAAGGTAGTAGAAAAAGGAAGTATCTTTGATATACTTGTAATTTATTTATAATTAAGAATAATGATGAATACTACTAAACATAATCTTTAAGGTGTTTTTATTAGTTCTTTGAAATTTTCATGTTATACTTTGATCATATTCACCTCACTTTTCCCAACTCCTCCTATACCTACTCTCTATTCTGTATCCACGAAACTTCTTATCTTTATTCTTTTAAACCCATCAAGTCCAATTTGTGCGGCCTCTATACTCTTGAATATGTAGCCATCAGCTGTCTACCTACCATGGACCATATCTGTAAAGAAAACTAACTCTCTGGGCAGTTATCAACCACCAAGAGCACCTTACCTGAGGAGGCGGCTCCTTCACACCCACCTCCTGTCCTTCATGCTGGGCTTTTGTATGGATTGAGCTTGAACAGGTTTTATGTAAGCTGCTGTCACAACTGCCTTGAATTCATTTGTGCACCTGCCCTGTTGTTCGCCAGTGTCAGTGGCTGACAAAGTGTACTTTAACCAACACAAATCCCTTTCCATCAGTGTTGCTCATGGTGTCGATGTAAAGTAGGTGGACCGAAGAATGATTTCAAAAGTCCTAGAGTTTGTAAGTTTCAACATGAGAACATATGACCGTCTGGTCTCGAGGGTGACAGCTGGGGAGCTGAGGCAGTAGCTCCGTTGGCAAAGACATTGTTCGTGTCACAGGCATGAACCCCAGTTTCCCATCTGCAGCACCATGTAAACTGGGTGGGGTGTCTCATGTCCATTATTCCAGCACTAGGGAAGTAGAAGCAAGAGGATTAGGAGTCAAGGACATTCTCGGCCATATAGCAAGTTGGAGGACAGCTTGGGCACTGTCTTAAAAGGTGGCAGTTGACAGCCAGTACACAAGAGCAAATGTTTTCCTTAGTGCTTTTCTTGAGGGTTTAATGTGCTGTAATGGAGCCTTATTTGGGAAGCTGTATTTCTGGGTATTGAGTTCATGCTCGTGTGGACCTTTTAGAATTTTCTTAACGTTGGCCTTCTGAATCATTGCTGTTGCTGCTGCATTTGAGGACTATAATGTGATTCCTTTTATTTTGTTCTGTATCCAGGTGTTCACATTCACCTTTTTGTTATTGTTGTTAAAGCAATTATAACCCCCCAAATATGAATCCCCAGGAAAATTCCTGGGCCCTGCTCCAAAAAGAGAAAGCTTCATTTCTCTTTACCAAATCAGAGGAAAGGGCTTTTTATGGTATGAGAAGTACAACACGGCATTCCAGCAGAGGAAACAGGCAGTCACCTTTTTATGGTATGAGAAGTACAACACGGCATTCCAGCAGAGGAAACAGGAGTCACCTTTTTATGGTATGAGAAGTACAACACGGCATTCCAGCAGAGGAAACAGGAGTCACCTTTTTATGGTATGAGAAGTACAACACGACATTCCAGCAGAGGAAACAGGAGTCACCTTTTTATGGTATGAGAAGTACAACACGACATTCCAGCAGAGGAAACAGGCAGTCACCTTTTTATGGTATGAGAAGTACAACACGACATTCCAGCAGAGGAAACAGGCAGTCACCTTTTTATGGTATGAGAAGTACAACACGACATTCCAGCAGAGGAAACAGGCAGTCACCTTTTTATGGTATGAGAAGTACAACACGGCATTCCAGCAGAGGAAACAGGCAGTCACCTTTTTATGGTATGAGAAGTACAACACGGCATTCCAGCAGAGGAAACAGGCAGTCACCTTTTTATGGTATGAGAAGTACAACACGGCATTCCAGCAGAGGAAACAGGCAGTCACCTTTCGAACCCTCATATGCCTGCTCAACTTTGTAAATTTAATAAAAAGATAAAAAATGTGGCAGTGTTTTTATCTGAAGCAATAAACTCTGATTAAATTGTGCCAGCTTGATGCTAACAGTCTTTCTGGGTAACATGATGATGAGTAGGAGCTTTAGACAAGATAATAGCCACAGACAAATGTGGAGGCGCATGAAGTCTTCAAGAGCCTTACAGAGCCCTGACGAGTTCAGGAAATTAAAATAGTCAGTGTGGCGTTTCATGCTCCTGACTAGGCTTAACTGCCTGAATTCACTCACTGCTCTGTTAAGTAAATATGCCTCCTCCCTTGTAATGACTGTTTCTTAGCATGTAATGATTATCTTCATGGTCCTTTTTATTAATGTTTAGGAATAAAGATGGGCCCAAAAGCAATCTGGATGATGTCTATTGAGTCTAACAAGATGTGGATCAGCCAGACATCATTGCTCTCCTCACTGAAGAGATCGATTGAGGAAAAGGAGGGTAGAGACAGGAATGTATAATAATAACACACTGTGCTGGCTAGTTCTGTGTCAGATTGACATGTACTGGAGTCATCTGAGAAGACAGAACCTCAATTGAGAGATTGTCTCCATAAGATCGGACTGTAGGCCATTTTCTTAATTAGTGACTGGTGTGGGAGGGCCCAACTCAATGTGGGTGGTGCCACCCCTGGGCTGGTGGTCCCGGGAGGTAAAAAATAGTAGGCTGAGAAAGACAGGAGGAGCAAGCCAGTTAGCAGCACCCCTCCCCGGCCTCTGCATCAGCCCCTGTCTCCAGGTTCCTGCCCTGTTTGAATTTCTGTCCTGACTCCCTTTAGTGAGGAACATGGAAGTGCAATCCAAATAAACCCTCCTCTCCTCAAATTGCTTTCGCTCATGGTGTTTCATCACAGCAATGGTAACACTAGCTAAGTCAGAAATTTGGGGGGGGGTGTCATGGGGTGTCGCTGTGACAGACCTGAGCATCTTGTTTCCAGGAGGATTGTGGAAGGACTTTGGGACTTTGGGCTAGAAAGGCCAATGAGTGTTGAGAGATCAGTGAGCTGTTGTGTGGGAACTAGAAAGATAAGAATGTTGAGAGTGATACAGACAATGGTGGCCTGGCCTGGAAGTTTCTGAGTTCCATAATGACTCTATTGATGCCATATGCTGTTTTAAATTAAGAATCTATGGTTCTGGTCAGTTGGGGAATGAAGAATCAGCTGTAATTAACAAGATACCAGAACCACTAAAGTGAAACCTTTGCTTTGCAGGGACAACTGATGCTGGTTAGCTGGAGCTGAGAAGTTATCTTTGATTTAGAAGAGACCAGCATTGTTGAGGTAAAGTCTTCTGGGAAGTGTTTCCTTAGGGTCAGCACACAGAAGCTGTGTTCAAAGGTAGCTGAAGTTGTACCTCACACTGACAGCTGAATTTTGTCATGAATATGAGTCTTCCAGGTGGGTCTGGCTTTGAAGGCATGAAATGCTCATGGAGAGCAGCTGAGGCTTGGCACTATGAGAGGCCAGAACGAAACCACTGGTTAAGGCACAGCTTCAGTATCCATTGAAGCCTTGGATATAAGGGGTTGTGCAGAGAGTTGAGGCCAGGAACTGTGAAGAGAGCCCAGGAGAGGTTATCCGTTAAAGGGCAGCCCATTTGCAGCGGGAGACCCCAGGATTTTAAAGGTACAACCACTACAGGCAAAAGCGGTGTAGTGTGGCCAGCCTGAGACTACAAGACAAGCTGAGTGTGCTGTGGCAAGCCCTTTGGAGAAGCCCAGAAGGTCATGAGGTGAGCGGATCTTAGAAAACCGACTCTGCCGGGCGGTGGTGGCGCACGCCTTTAATCCCAGCACTCGGGAGGCAGAGCCAGGCGGATCTCTGTGAGTTCGAGGCCAGCCTGGGCTACCAAGTGAGTCCCAGGAAAGGCGCAAAGCTACACAGAGAAACCCTGTCTCGAAAAACCAAAAAAAAAAAAAAAAAAAAAAAAAGAAAACCGACTCTGAGCTTTATACTGTTGGAATATGGTTTTTCTTTGTTCAGATTATGACTGTGCCCTGGCTCTTCCGTTTTGGAGTAAGAAAGTATTTTATTTATTTTTGACTTTGCAGAAGCCCACAGTTGAGAGACTTTGAACTTTTAAAGAGACTAGGAACTATAAAGTGTTAGAATTTTAAAGACAGTGGGGCTTTAGAAACTTGGGACATTTTATATTGTGATGTCGATATTGGTGTGTGGTCTTGGGATGAACAACAAAGGAAAGGTTGTGGCTTACCAGTGATGTGGCTCTGGGTTAAGCTGACAAGGAGTCACTTGTGCTGGCTCATTTTTATATCATCTTGGCATAACTAGAGTCATCTAAGAAGAAGGAAATTCATCGAGAAATTACCTCCAGAAGATTGGACTGTAGGCCATTTTCTTAATTAGTGATTGACATGGGAAGGCCCGACTCAATGTGAGCGCTATCATCCCTGAGCTGGTGGTCCTGGGTTCTGTAAGAAAGCAGGCTGAGCAAGCCATGAGGAGTAAGCCAGTAAGCAGCACCCCTCCATGGCCTCTGCATCAGCTCCTGCCTCCAGGTTCCTGCCTTAGTTAAGTCCCTGCCCTGATTCCCTTTGGTGATGAACAGTGGTTTGGGATCATA
The DNA here is from genome assembly GCF_949786415.1 of Peromyscus eremicus. Taxonomy (NCBI): domain Eukaryota; kingdom Metazoa; phylum Chordata; class Mammalia; order Rodentia; family Cricetidae; genus Peromyscus; species Peromyscus eremicus. The sequence goes on from NC_081426.1 coordinate 89,556,608, forward strand.
AGCCAAATAAACCCTCCCCTCCCCAAGTTGCTTTTGGTCATGGTATTTCATCACAGCAATGGAAACCCAGACTAAGACACATACTAAAACCATTTTTGTCATGTTTTACAGGAGCTACAGTATATGGGAAGCAAGAATAATTACTCCAAGGCATGTTACATATACTACAATACAGTGCAAACATGTCTTTAAAACATTTATCCTAGCAGTGGTAGGAATGGCAGAAACTCCAGATGCTGTGTTTTCATTAGCAGTTACTAAATTGTTTCGGTTTAGTATACATGTTTACATAGATGTGTGTAGTAAAGGGGGCTCTTTAGTTAGAATAAATGGTAGTTAATATTGATATTAACTTCATATTTGACAATCATAATTAATTCCTCTCTGTCATGTGGGTAACATTTTGATAATAGAAATGAACACTTGATCTATGAATATGGCCAAAATATCTCAAGACACACACACACACACACACACACACACACACACACACACACACACACGGATGTTTTTGCCTTAAGCAAAATTGTTCTGGGTAATGTTGCTTAATAATTGAAGAATTGTAACATTACCATTTTAGGTTATAGCTGATATTTTTTTGTTACCAAAACACTAAAAGCAAATTGAGCTGGCTGCCTTTAATGTTTCATAGTTGTGGTTCTCTTAGAACCTATCAGTGTGGCATAGCCTCGCAGAGTGTACCCACTGTGAGACAAAGGGTGCCAGAATGGCTTCTGGAGTGATCTACTATTTTTGGCATATAAAAAGAAGTTATAATGCTGTTCTTTAAAATTTATGTTTCATAATAAAATGAATAATTCATTCACTCATCCACTGACAAGCAGAATACTTAAATTAATGTCTCAAAGTAAAAAATCAGCAGCAAACCACAAAGCTAGGGCTGGAGGTAGAGATGCAGCCTGGCTATTAGGATATAATACATTTTCAGAAGATAACCGTAATATAAAATGAGTCTGAAAGTCATTTATAAAGAACAGGATATTAAAAGCTATAAGAAAAAAAGAGACCATTTATCTGTTTGTGTACTATTTTGAAGGCTTGAGCCAAATGTTTCATCAGTGATTTGGGTGACTTCCAATAAATTGGGCAGGAGGGGGAGGGGAGAGAGCAGCAGTGACTCTTCCTTTCACTTGCTTTATTTTAAGCTTTCATTCATTAATTCAACAAGTGCATACTGTGTAGCTGGTACATGTAAGACAAGCTGCCAGGTACTATGATTAATATAAATGTATAAGGCATGGTACCTGAGAGTTCAGAATTCCCAAACAAAGAAGAGGATAGCAGGGTGAATTTGGTCAGAAATAATTTTAAAGTAATTCCAAGGAATTATAATTTGGAAATTATATTGTTTGGAAAATAGATTTGGAAATGAAATTAGTTTATTAATAACTAAGGGTGAGTAAACAAACCTTGTTTCCTGTCTCCATATTACCTGCCTAGCAAAGAATTATCACCGTCATCATCACTATCATCATCATCACCATCATCACCACCACCACCACCACCACCACCACCACCACCACCACCACCACCACTACCATCTGTCATCTGGTCCTCAGCACAATGACAGTGGCCAACAGGTGTGCCCAGACATTGTTCTTGATGCTCTTTTAGATGAATTTACCCGCCTTCAGAAATATTCTGATGCTGTTATTCTTTCTGCTGAACAGAGTAAGGAACACTAAGAAGTTAGGTCTCCACATGGGCAGTAAGTGGAGCCAGGGCTTCTTCCGAGAGACCAGTCTTTGGCTTCCAGGAAACAACAGACAAATTGTTGTTAACGTGGAATGACTCTCTGATAATACCTAGTAGGTATTCTAAGAAGTTAGCATGGTGAGGACATTTTCATTTCAACTTCCTATTTGCCACGAAGTTGTCAGCAGCTGTTTCCAGACATTAGGAACAAACCAAGAAGCTTAAGCTTTGCTTAAAAAGAGAAATGAGCACGGTAGATCTCCTCTTGGTTCTATTAGAACATCCCGCTTTATGGATAATCTTTATTCCCTAAAGTTGGTGTTTATCAGAGCAAGGAGAGGTAGAATCAAACAGGGTCATACTCATCACCAGAGCGTTTTCAGTTGGGAGTGGTGTGCACTTGACATCTTCACGTGGGGACTTTATGTAGTGATGGTTGTAGTTTTTTTTTTTTTTTTAGATTCATGCATAAAGTGAGAACTGGATAAGGTGATCTTTTGGGTTTATATCAAGCCTTGTGTTCTTTGAATTTATATCTCCTTGTGAGCTTCTAGATGCAACAGTAATAATCCAATTATAAAAGCAAAGGTGTTAGTGTGGGAAACCATGATTAGTCCAGCGGGTAAAAGGCATGTTTACCTGTGCAGTGGCTTTGTTTCATTGACGCATAGCTTTGGCCAAGTCAACCAGCTAACACCACACAAATAAGTAGGTTACTTGGTATATCTCGCTGATTTAAGATGAACTTATTAAAAAATTATATGTTACTTTTGAATAGCATATTTCAGTGCTTAGTTACAATTTCTCACCCATTGACTGTTGTTATAAAGTAAAATAAATGTTATGGAGGGAAATGTATAAATTTGACAAAAAGAAGACACTAAAAATAGAAAACACACAAGAAAGTGGGGGCAGTATCAGAAAGACTGTATTTGTTTTATGCCTCTTGGTGAAAAAAAATGTGTATATTAGTCGGGGTTCTCTGGAGGAACAGAACTGATAGAATAAAACTGTATATATCAGAAGGTGATTTATTAGAGGTGCTTGCAAGCTGTGGTCTGAGTGGTCCAACTACTGCTGCTTCTGACTGAAAGGAGAAGCACCCGGTGGTGGTTCCATCCACAAGTCTGGATGTCTCAGCTGGTCTGTGTTGGAACCCAGAAGAAGTGGGTTCCAACACCAGCAAAGGAATGCCTCAGCAGTAGAGTGGATGGACTTGCCAGCAAGAGTGAGGGCAAGCAGGCAAAGAGCAAAAGCTTCCCTCTTCCATGTCTTTATGTGGGCTGCCACCAGAAAGTGTAGCCGAGATTTAGGGTAGGTCTTCCCACCTCAGACGATCCAGTCAAGAAAACTCCTCACAGGGGTGCCCACCTTCTAGGGTTGTAGTGGACTCCAGATGTGGTCAAGTGGACAATTGTGATTAGCTAGCCATCACCATGTACAAAATGTGTAATATTCTCATCTGTCACAAGTTTGTAGGTGTAAATTTGTAGGTATCTTCACTGCTGGAGTTCATCAGCATCATGTTCCTGATAATTCCTAGTATGTGAGAACTTTTGTTACCCAGGCATGTGAACACAACATTAACTATGTGATTGCCGTCTCCTGGCTACATGGGTGATTGGTAGTGCCACTGAAATGAATTTACCTAGTCTTGAGAAATGAAGTCTTCAGGTCTTAATGTCTTCCTGTTGTGTGACATGTCGTAGGCAGGCCACCCCATCATGGCACATGCAGAATTTACTCTCTGGAAGTATGTGGATAACCCAGGCTCTGGTCTATTCACTTCTTTTCAGCTCTGTCTAGACAGGGCTAGTCAGGGACTTCTCATCTTTCTTTCTTTCTGGACTGTCAAATGGAAACTTTGATGCTTTGTTCATAGACAACACATTTCTTGTGACTCATTTTAAGTCTGATCATGATACATGAGGGAAGCTTTGGAAGAGAGAGACAAAGGCCAGAAGACTCATATGAAGTGAGTAATTTCAGTTCTAAGACAAAATTTTGTGTATTCTGATATAGAAAATAGAAAGGTGAGATTTAGGGCTAGTTTCTTAACATTTTTTTGATACACACCAAAGTCATTTAGAAGAGAGTTAAATTAGCAAAGTATAAAAAGAGTTGTGTGTATGTACATGTATGTGTGTGTTAAGGTGATAATGTTGATGTGTGCACAGATTGTGTGCGTGCGTGTGTGTGTGTGTGTGTGTGTGTGTGTGTGTGTGTGTGTGTGTGTTTAACCTATGGCCTTGTGCATGCTAAGAAACCATTCTACCACTGAACTCTATTGCCAGCCCTAACATTTTTATTTGGAGATTGGGTTGAATTTACTCAGGCTAGTCTTGAGCTTTCTAGGTAGTACAAGTAATCCTTGAAATTGTGATTTTCACTGCTCCAGTTTCCATAACAGCTTGGATTATGGGCCACCAGGCCCAGCTGCAATGACACCTTCATTACCAGGTGACCGTGACAATGTGAACTTGTTTCTAGGCTTTTCGTTCTGTCTCTGTTTTACTGTGAACCTTGAGCTGAAGCCTCGCTGTCTAAGGAACTTTTGCTCTATGGTTAGTATTGAAATTTTGTAGCGAGCCTTATAGCTCTATGTTTTTAATCATCCTCTAGCTTTTCAAGACTAGTCTTGCCTTTACATATTTCAGTAGCACTATTCTTTAAATTTTTGCCTTTGAATGATTTTTAAGAAGGCAATCTTGGAAGTAGTAAGGAAAATTTGAAAGCAAGAGACTGATTCTCAAGCTGTTTCTTATGATAAAATATTCAGTGCTAGGATGAATTCTTGAAGTAATCTTTGTTTCTGTTTAGTTACAAAATTACTCAATAAGCATCTACTTTCCTGGGTTGTTTCATTACTAAATCCCTTCAATTCAAGAAACAATTACATCATATTCAGAAGATGGTATTTAAGAACATTTCTTTCCATCTTCCAGCTTTTATGACCTTTCTTCCTATTCTACTGAAATGTTCCCTGGATCTTGGAAGGGGTAGTGTAGATGTTCCATTTAAGGCTGAGTATTCAGCAGTTACTTATTCTCATGCCCTTGACCAGTTATGAGTTTTTGCATTAACTGTTGCCCATGGTTTAAAGAAGTTTCTCCAATCCAGGCCGAGAGAAAAATTTGTCTGTGGACATAAACATAAATATTCTTAAGGCACTTTGATGGCATGTACATTTAGCAAAATAGCAGCAGCAAATTCCCCCCATAGAACCTGTAACCTCCAAGGTCGTAGGCTTTTGACCCAGTTTATAGTACCAGTGATTTATTGCGTCCCATTGAATAGGTCTCAAACCCAATCGGAAAGTGGTTGGTTACCTCTAAAATAGTTACGCCACTATTGCGCGCACAGGCAGATCTTGCTTTATGGGTCAGTATTGTAGCATGCAGAGTGCACATCTGGATTAGACCATTGATGACCTTTCTCCTTGAGTGGTCTGCACAGCACCTTCCAACATTATGAACACTAGCCAACAGGGAGAAAGCTTTCCGCTCAATTCCAGATGATTTCTCCATGTCTTGCATCAAAAGTGTGTGGTGTTTGACAACAGAGTCTTAGCATATAGTTCGGGGGGGGGGGGGACCAAGAGCAACGGCAATAGCCTTTATTGTTTAGGGAGCCTTCAGAAGATCCCTGGCCAACTTATAGAAAGGTATTCCCATGGTTGACATTTAGAGTTTTGTTTAAAACCGTATGGCTTCCACCAAAGTCAGCTACAGAAGGAGAGTCATTTAAAGACCTTTGGCTCAAACCCTTCCTAACACAAATAAAGGAACTGCAACATTAAGTGATTTTTTTTCTTTTGTCTGCCTCCTGGCCTGCATGCTTCCTTTCTGTTAAACTCACCGTCCTTTGCTGACACCCATGCTGGTTCAGAAAAGCATGTGTCTTGATACTACAGCTCTCGGTTTATCTGGAGGGAAGAGATGTGTGACCCTGTGAACACCAAAGTTCACTAGAGGGGGAATCCGCTTCTAACAACTGTTCCTTTGTGATGTAGAGAAATCGTTAAGTACAACTTCATTGGCAATTATGGCTTCAGTCTTTAAAAATGTAACCCAAGGCCCCATGAATTTACATCTCCCTCGATTGTTTGGTCTAACAGATTTAAAGCCAGAATGGCGTGTGTTGATCTGAGAAGAGTCTCAGTATTTCCACACTCCGCATGCTCATCTGCTTCAAGAGAGGAAGTCACCACTCATCAGTTCCACCAGTAATGAATGAAGCTTGGTACCAAACGTTAGCTATCTACATTTTAAAACTATTCAGCTGATAATGAACCCAGAGAGATGAGCTGCACCGCTGACGGGGATTTCTTCCTCTCCAATCAGTCTCCCTCCTGTTGACACCGTTTGCTTCCCTCCCCTTTTATTTTATTTTAATCACTCTTCTGAGGCATGGCTGGAGCAGAATCTTCATCAAGGTGTCCAGCTGAAAAACAGTTACCAGATCCTCCTGCGGCAGGGAGAGGGGACGGCAGCTCACATCGCCTGCAGATGTGCAGACTGGGATCTTCGGGAGGCAGTGATAGTGAAAGAGCATACGGTCCATAATAAATCTGTACAGTGCTGCTGGCTTGTATTAATTGGGGGATTAGAGTAATAGCAGATCCTTATAAATAGTGCGTTAAATCTCAAGTTACATTTCCTAGACCTAATATAGCTCAGCGTAAATTTGGCAGTTCCTCATATTTGATATAGTACATGAAGTGTGGGGAGATTTATGGTATAATTTGTGTACATGCACCCTGATCAAAATGGCTGAGAAGGGCCTGATAAAACATGAACATCTGGAGGTACAGATGTCATTCTTGGGAAGCTGAAAGCTGTTTGACCAGGAGCAGAAACATACGACTCCGAAAGAAGCTGGTCCCCAAAGTGCCAAGTTCCACAGATTTGATAGAAATGTGATATGAGTGCTTAGCATTGTGATTGATGGTTTTGGAAGAAGTGGACTATCCAGTAAACCTGTGGTTACATTTCATTTTGGATTTTGGGTTACTCTTTTTTTTTTTTTTTTTTTTTTAAATTTTACATCCTACTGCAGTTTCCCCTCTCTCCTCTCCTCCCAGCCCCCCGCCCCCCCTCCACCTTCCCTGTCTCCCCCACCCATCCATTCTTCCTCTATTTCTATTCAGAAGAGGACAGGCCTCTCATGGGTATCAACAAAACGCAGCATATCGAGTTATAGTAAGACTAAGCACCTCACCTTGCATTAGGCTGGGCAAGGCAACCCAGTATGAGGAATAGGGTCCCAAAAGCCAGTAAAGGAGTCAGAGACAGCCCCTGCTCCCACTGTTAGGAGTCCCACGAGAAGACCAAGCTACACAACTGTCACATGTATGCAGAGAGACTAGATCAGTTGCATGCAGGCTCCCTGGTTGTCGGTTCAGTCTCTGTGAGCTCCTATGAGCCCAGGTTAGTTGATTTTCCTCTTTACTTTTACTCTCCATAATGATGACTTGTGGGGAAAGGCACTGTGTTTCCAACCCTGAAAGACAAGGCTAGCACTCTGGGACCAGGTAAGCTATGTGAGAGAAAGAAAATGACATTTGTACTGTACCTTGCCTGGGACTGTTGTCAGTAAGCAAGAGTGGGGTGAGGAAGTAAATTCCTCATCCATGTATGAGGATTCAACGTCTTTTTAGTAATAACCTCAAACCAGTTATTACAAACTAATGCATATATTACTTGCATATATCATATGGGTATTGTTTTATCTTATTTTGTTTATAATATATTAGTTATGGCTTATATATTGATACCCCAATTTATTACTTATTGTTATCTGTTTGTTGAAGTTATAGATTGTCTTATTTTACTATCTAAATGTTTGTTAATGAATAAAATAAACTGGTATTTTTCACAAAAGAAATAGTAAATGGATTACTTCACTTGAAGTAAGAGTCCTCACCTGAATTCTTGGTTTTCATCCGTTTGTATCTAATTGACCCCAGTGGCTTCTCCTGGTTTCATTAGGGTCAAAGTATAACTACTACATCTTTTTCTTTTCTTACTATGACCTAATGAAATAAAGTGATGTGTAATTATTACTGTCCATAAAATAGTGTACTCCCTAAGTAGACTAGTATAGACTAGGATTTGAGCATGGTAACCTTTATGAGCCCAAATGAACAAAAACATTTGGGACCTGTATTACTTTTATCATTGCTGTGACCAAATACGGCAAGTTGAGAAAGAACAGAAGGATTTATTTTAGCCCATGGTTTGAAGGAATACAGTTGGTCATGACAAGGTGACAGTGAAGGGACATGGTAAGCTGGGGCATGAGCTGGCCACATGGCATCCACAGTCTGGAAGCAAGGAGAGATGAATGGTGATCTTCATTTGGCTTCCTCCTTCTGCCCTTTTCATTCAGTCTGGATCTCCTTTAGGTCAACTTCTCTGTAAACCTTCACAAATACATCTAGATGTGGTTTCAAATCTAGACAAGTTGACAATGAAAATTAATACTCACAAGTCTACCCCTTGTCAGCCCAGACATATTACTTTGAACGCTATCCCTTGTCAACTTGACACCAAAACATAGTGCTTTTAACATTTCATATCTGGTCCTCAAGTGCTCATGGCTGTCTCGTAAATGAAAATACACTTAGTTCACCTTTAAGAGTCCCCAGAGACTACTCTGTTCAAAAGCCCAATGACTCTACTGGGACTCGGGGTAGTCTCTTAACTGTGAACACTTATAAAATAAAAATCTTATTACACACTTCCAATATACAATAGTCGAGTAAACATTCCTATTCCAAAATTGAATGAGGACATAACAAGATAGGACCACAGCAAATCCAAAACCCAGCGGAGAAAACACTAAATCCTACAGTTTGATGTCCATCATCTGGGGCTTGCGTTGTCATCATATGGGCTCCAATGGGTTTGAGTTGTCCCATCCATCCAGTTCTGCAACCTACAGTATACATAATCTTCCCTTTGGATCATCTGCATCCATGCCCTGTAGCTTTCTCCTGTGGATATCACTTGGTCCCAGGAGCATCACCAGTATCCTAAGGTCTCCATTGAAACTTAGGTTTTACCTTCACAACTTCAAACCATGACTTCTCAAGGCCTTTCTACAGAGACTCTGGACCTGCCACATATGCCTGGCCTTAGCAGCTTCCTGGAGCCTTGATGCAAGCATCCAGGGCACTCTAATTCTTGCATTTTGTATGCATGGCAAACCAATACCATGTAAATAATAACTCAAGTTCTGGTGTCAGCTCAAGATGTAGTGTCCTCCCTGCCTTGGGTCACCACTACAATGGTCTCAGTGGGCCTCAGTGACTGAAAGGAGCTGGGGATGGGATGGATGATGACTTTCCTAGTTGCTGTCTTCCAGCGGGAAACACATTCAACAGTGTTCTCAGCGCAGGCTCTCTCCTTTCAAAAGAACTGTCATTTATACAAGTTGGAGCCTTCCATCCCTGAGAGCCTGTCTGCAGGGCACTCTCCTGTTGAAGAGCTCGACGTTCTCTTTAATGGCGCTAGTTGCTTGCATTTTTTTGCACCACTTGTCTGTGCCTTTAAACACCCTCACACTCTTCCTTGCCAAACTTCACATTTTCGTATCTTTCTGTTCTCTTTCACTGTAGAGATGGATACTAACTCTCATGCTACAGCCTTAATGCTATACTGTCTTGGAATTGCCTCTACCAAAAAATAGTCCATTATTTAAAAGTATGCATATTGGGGGTACTGTCCTCCCATCA